>NC_137425.1:29117500-29275270 GCF_964374335.1 Astatotilapia calliptera | reverse complement strand
CTAAGATTTCCAAGTTATTCACATAATGAAAACCTATACTTTGTTTCGGTCGAGTTCCCCATTCAAATGCATGTAACAGTGAGAAACGCACTGTCTTGGCGAAAGAAAGCGTTTTTGTACAACTTCATAGAAATAGCTGTAACTTTTGATAGAAGACTCAGACAAACATGTTTATGGCTTTATCTTATAGAACTCAAGGTCTCCGTGCTGGGCAAACAGGTTTTGCAGCTGTTTGAGCTAAGATTTCCAAGTTATTCACATAATGAAAACCTATACTTTGTTTCGGTCAGTTCCCCATTCAAAATGCATGTAACAGTGAGAAACGCACTGTCTTGGCGAAAGAAAGCGTTTTTGTACAACTTCATAGAAATAGCTGTAACTTTTGATAGAAGACTCGGATACACATGTTTATGGCTTTATCTTATAGAACTCAAGGTTTCCGTGCTGGGAAAACAGGTTTTGCAGCTGTTTGAGCTAAGATTTCCAAGTTAGTCACATAATGAAAACCTATACTTTGTTTCGGTCGAGTTCCCCATTCAAATGCATGTAACAGTGAGAAACGCACTGTCTTGCGAAAGAAAGCGTTTTTGTACAACTTCATAGAAATAGCTGTAACTTTTGATAGAAGACTCAGACAAACATGTTTATGGCCTTATATTATAGAACTCAAGGTCTCCGTGCTGGGCAAACAGGTTTTGCAGCTGTTTGAGCTAAGATTTCCAAGTTATTCACATAATGAAAACCTATACTTTGTTTCGGTCGAGTTCCCCATTCAAATGCATGTAACAGTGAGAAACGCACTGTCTTGGCGAAAGAAAGCGTTTTTGTACAACTTCATAGAAATAGCTGTAACTTTTGATAGAAGACTCAGACAAACATGTTTATGGCCTTATATTATAGAACTCAAGGTCTCCGTGCTGGGCAAACAGGTTTTGCAGCTGTTTGAGCTAAGATTTCCAAGTTATTCACATAATGAAAACCTATACTTTGTTTCGGTCGAGTTCCCCATTCAAATGCATGTAACAGTGAGAAACGCACTGTCTTGGCGAAAGAAAGCGTTTTTGTACAACTTCATAGAAATAGCTGTAACTTTTGATAGAAGACTCAGACAAACATGTTTATGGCCTTATATTATAGAACTCAAGGTCTCCGTGCTGGGAAAACAGGTTTTGCAGCTGTTTGAGCTAAGATTTCCAAGTTATTCACATAATGAAAACCTATACTTTGTTTCGGTCGAGTTCCCCATTCAAAATGCATGTAACAGTGAGAAACGCACTGTCTTGGCGAAAGAAAGCGTTTTTGTACAACTTCATAGAAATAGCTGTAACTTTTGATAGAAGACTCGGATACACATGTTTATGGCTTTATCTTATAGAACTCAAGGTCTCCGTGCTGGGCAAACAGGTTTTGCAGCTGTTTGAGCTAAGATTTCCAAGTTAGTCACATAATGAAAACCTATACTTTGTTTCGGTCGAGTTCCCCATTCAAATGCATGTAACAGTGAGAAACGCACTGTCTTGGCGAAAGAAAGCGTTTTTGTACAACTTCATATAAATAGCTGTAACTTTTGATAGAAGACTCAGACAAACATGTTTATGGCTTTATCTTATAGAACTCAAGGTCTCCGTGCTGGGCAAACAGGTTTTGCAGCTGTTTGAGCTAAGATTTCCAAGTTATTCACATAATGAAAACCTATACTTTGTTTCGGTCGAGTTCCCCATTCAAATGCATGTAACAGTGAGAAACGCACTGTCTTGGCGAAAGAAAGCGTTTTTGTACAACTTCATAGAAATAGCTGTAACTTTTGATAGAAGACTCAGACAAACATGTTTATGGCTTTATCTTATAGAACTCAAGGTCTCCGTGCTGGGCAAACAGGTTTTGCAGCTGTTTGAGCTAAGATTTCCAAGTTATTCACATAATGAAAACCTATACTTTGTTTCGGTCGAGTTCCCCATTCAAATGCATGTAACAGTGAGAAACGCACTGTCTTGGCGAAAGAAAGCGTTTTTGTACAACTTCATATAAATAGCTGTAACTTTTGATAGAAGACTCGGATACACATGTTTATGGCTTTATCTTATAGAACTCAAGGTTTCCGTGCTGGGAAAACAGGTTTTGCAGCTGTTTGAGCTAAGATTTCCAAGTTATTCACATAATGAAAACCTATACTTTGTTTCGGTCGAGTTCCCCATTCAAATGCATGTAACAGTGAGAAACGCACTGTCTTGGCGAAAGAAAGCGTTTTTGTACAACTTCATATAAATAGCTGTAACTTTTGATAGAAGACTCAGACAAACAGGTTTATGGCCTTATATTATAGAACTCAAGGTCTCCGTGCTGGGCAAACAGGTTTTGCAGCTGTTTGAGCTAAGATTTCCAAGTTATTCACATAATGAAAACCTATACTTTGTTTCGGTCGAGTTCCCCATTCAAAATGCATGTAACAGTGAGAAACGCACTGTCTTGGCGAAAGAAAGCGTTTTTGTACAACTTCATAGAAATAGCTGTAACTTTTGATAGAAGACTCGGATACACATGTTTATGGCTTTATCTTATAGAACTCAAGGTTTCCGTGCTGGGAAAACAGGTTTTGCAGCTGTTTGAGCTAAGATTTCCAAGTTATTCACATAATGAAAACCTATACTTTGTTTCGGTCGAGTTCCCCATTCAAATGCATGTAACAGTGAGAAACGCACTGTCTTGGCGAAGAAAGCGTTTTTGTACAACTTCATAGAAATAGCTGTAACTTTTGATAGAAGACTCAGACAAACATGTTTATGGCCTTATATTATAGAACTCAAGGTCTCCGTGCTGGGCAAACAGGTTTTGCAGCTGTTTGAGCTAAGATTTCCAAGTTATTCACATAATGAAAACCTATACTTTGTTTCGGTCGAGTTCCCCATTCAAATGCATGTAACAGTGAGAAACGCACTGTCTTGGCGAAAGAAAGCGTTTTTGTACAACTTCATAGAAATAGCTGTAACTTTTGATAGAAGACTCAGACAAACAGGTTTATGGCCTTATATTATAGAACTCAAGGTCTCCGTGCTGGGCAAACAGGTTTTGCAGCTGTTTGAGCTAAGATTTCCAAGTTATTCACATAATGAAAACCTATACTTTGTTTCGGTCGAGTTCCCCATTCAAATGCATGTAACAGTGAGAAACGCACTGTCTTGGCGAAAGAAAGCGTTTTTGTACAACTTCATAGAAATAGCTGTAACTTTTGATAGAAGACTCAGACAAACATGTTTATGGCCTTATATTATAGAACTCAAGGTCTCCGTGCTGGGAAAACAGGTTTTGCAGCTGTTTGAGCTAAGATTTCCAAGTTATTCACATAATGAAAACCTATACTTTGTTTCGGTCGAGTTCCCCATTCAAAATGCATGTAACAGTGAGAAACGCACTGTCTTGGCGAAAGAAAGCGTTTTTGTACAACTTCATAGAAATAGCTGTAACTTTTGATAGAAGACTCGGATACACATGTTTATGGCTTTATCTTATAGAACTCAAGGTTTCCGTGCTGGGAAAACAGGTTTTGCAGCTGTTTGAGCTAAGATTTCCAAGTTAGTCACATAATGAAAACCTATACTTTGTTTCGGTCGAGTTCCCCATTCAAATGCATGTAACAGTGAGAAACGCACTGTCTTGGCGAAAGAAAGCGTTTTTGTACAACTTCATAGAAATAGCTGTAACTTTTGATAGAAGACTCAGACAAACATGTTTATGGCTTTATCTTATAGAACTCAAGGTCTCCGTGCTGGGCAAACAGGTTTTGCAGCTGTTTGAGCTAAGATTTCCAAGTTATTCACATAATGAAAACCTATACTTTGTTTCGGTCGAGTTCCCCATTCAAATGCATGTAACAGTGAGAAACGCACTGTCTTGGCGAAAGAAAGCGTTTTTGTACAACTTCATAGAAATAGCTGTAACTTTTGATAGAAGACTCAGACAAACATGTTTATGGCCTTATATTATAGAACTCAAGGTCTCCGTGCTGGGAAAACAGGTTTTGCAGCTGTTTGAGCTAAGATTTCCAAGTTATTCACATAATGAAAACTTATACTTTGTTTCGGTCGAGTTCCCCATTCAAATGCATGTAACAGTGAGAAACGCACTGTCTTGGCGAAAGAAAGCGTTTTTGTACAACTTCATATAAATAGCTGTAACTTTTGATAGAAGACTCGGATACACATGTTTATGGCTTTATCTTATAGAACTCAAGGTTTCCGTGCTGGGAAAACAGGTTTTGCAGCTGTTTGAGCTAAGATTTCCAAGTTATTCACATAATGAAAACCTATACTTTGTTTCGGTCGAGTTCCCCATTCAAAATGCATGTAACAGTGAGAAACGCACTGTCTTGGCGAAAGAAAGCGTTTTTGTACAACTTCATAGAAATAGCTGTAACTTTTGATAGAAGACTCAGACAAACATGTTTATGGCCTTATATTATAGAACTCAAGGTCTCCGTGCTGGGAAAACAGGTTTTGCAGCTGTTTGAGCTAAGATTTCCAAGTTATTCACATAATGAAAACTTATACTTTGTTTCGGTCGAGTTCCCCATTCAAAATGCATGTAACAGTGAGAAACGCACTGTCTTGGCGAAAGAAAGCGTTTTTGTACAACTTCATAGAAATAGCTGTAACTTTTGATAGAAGACTCAGACAAACATGTTTATGGCCTTATATTATAGAACTCAAGGTCTCCGTGCTGGGAAAACAGGTTTTGCAGCTGTTTGAGCTAAGATTTCCAAGTTATTCACATAATGAAAACTTATACTTTGTTTCGGTCGAGTTCCCCATTCAAAATGCATGTAACAGTGAGAAACGCACTGTCTTGGCGAAAGAAAGCGTTTTTGTACAACTTCATAGAAATAGCTGTAACTTTTGATAGAAGACTCGGATACACATGTTTATGGCTTTATCTTATAGAACTCAAGGTCTCCGTGCTGGGAAAACAGGTTTTGCAGCTGTTTGAGCTAAGATTTCCAAGTTATTCACATAATGAAAACCTATACTTTGTTTCGGTCGAGTTCCCCATTCAAATGCATGTAACAGTGAGAAACGCACTGTCTTGGCGAAAGAAAGCGTTTTTGTACAACTTCATATAAATAGCTGTCACTTTTGATAGAAGACTCGGATACACATGTTTATGGCTTTATCTTATAGAACTCAAGGTCTCCGTGCTGGGCAAACAGGTTTTGCAGCTGTTTGAGCTAAGATTTCCAAGTTATTCACATAATGAAAACCTATACTTTGTTTCGGTCGAGTTCCCCATTCAAATGCATGTAACAGTGAGAAACGCACTGTCTTGGCGAAAGAAAGCGTTTTTGTACAACTTCATAGAAATAGCTGTAACTTTTGATAGAAGACTCAGACAAACATGTTTATGGCTTTATCTTATAGAACTCAAGGTCTCCGTGCTGGGAAAACAGGTTTTGCAGCTGTTTGAGCTAAGATTTCCAAGTTATTCACATAATGAAAACCTATACTTTGTTTCGGTCGAGTTCCCCATTCAAAATGCATGTAACAGTGAGAAACGCACTGTCTTGGCGAAAGAAAGCGTTTTTGTACAACTTCATAGAAATAGCTGTAACTTTTGATAGAAGACTCGGATACACATGTTTATGGCTTTATCTTATAGAACTCAAGGTCTCCGTGCTGGGCAAACAGGTTTTGCAGCTGTTTGAGCTAAGATTTCCAAGTTATTCACATAATGAAAACCTATACTTTGTTTCGGTCGAGTTCCCCATTCAAAATGCATGTAACAGTGAGAAACGCACTGTCTTGGCGAAAGAAAGCGTTTTTGTACAACTTCATAGAAATAGCTGTAACTTTTGATAGAAGACTCGGATACACATGTTTATGGCTTTATCTTATAGAACTCAAGGTTTCCGTGCTGGGAAAACAGGTTTTGCAGCTGTTTGAGCTAAGATTTCCAAGTTATTCACATAATGAAAACCTATACTTTGTTTCGGTCGAGTTCCCCATTCAAATGCATGTAACAGTGAGAAACGCACTGTCTTGGCGAAAGAAAGCGTTTTTGTACAACTTCATAGAAATAGCTGTAACTTTTGATAGAAGACTCAGACAAACATGTTTATGGCCTTATATTATAGAACTCAAGGTCTCCGTGCTGGGAAAACAGGTTTTGCAGCTGTTTGAGCTAAGATTTCCAAGTTATTCACATAATGAAAACTTATACTTTGTTTCGGTCGAGTTCCCCATTCAAAATGCATGTAACAGTGAGAAACGCACTGTCTTGGCGAAAGAAAGCGTTTTTGTACAACTTCATAGAAATAGCTGTAACTTTTGATAGAAGACTCAGACAAACATGTTTATGGCCTTATATTATAGAACTCAAGGTCTCCGTGCTGGGAAAACAGGTTTTGCAGCTGTTTGAGCTAAGATTTCCAAGTTATTCACATAATGAAAACTTATACTTTGTTTCGGTCGAGTTCCCCATTCAAAATGCATGTAACAGTGAGAAACGCACTGTCTTGGCGAAAGAAAGCGTTTTTGTACAACTTCATAGAAATAGCTGTAACTTTTGATAGAAGACTCAGACAAACAGGTTTATGGCCTTATATTATAGAACTCAAGGTCTCCGTGCTGGGCAAACAGGTTTTGCAGCTGTTTGAGCTAAGATTTCCAAGTTATTCACATAATGAAAACCTATACTTTGTTTCGGTCGAGTTCCCCATTCAAAATGCATGTAACAGTGAGAAACGCACTGTCTTGGCGAAAGAAAGCGTTTTTGTACAACTTCATAGAAATAGCTGTAACTTTTGATAGAAGACTCGGATACACATGTTTATGGCTTTATCTTATAGAACTCAAGGTTTCCGTGCTGGGAAAACAGGTTTTGCAGCTGTTTGAGCTAAGATTTCCAAGTTATTCACATAATGAAAACCTATACTTTGTTTCGGTCGAGTTCCCCATTCAAATGCATGTAACAGTGAGAAACGCACTGTCTTGGCGAAAGAAAGCGTTTTTGTACAACTTCATAGAAATAGCTGTAACTTTTGATAGAAGACTCAGACAAACATGTTTATGGCCTTATATTATAGAACTCAAGGTCTCCGTGCTGGGCAAACAGGTTTTGCAGCTGTTTGAGCTAAGATTTCCAAGTTATTCACATAATGAAAACCTATACTTTGTTTCGGTCGAGTTCCCCATTCAAATGCATGTAACAGTGAGAAACGCACTGTCTTGGCGAAAGAAAGCGTTTTTGTACAACTTCATAGAAATAGCTGTAACTTTTGATAGAAGACTCAGACAAACATGTTTATGGCCTTATATTATAGAACTCAAGGTCTCCGTGCTGGGCAAACAGGTTTTGCAGCTGTTTGAGCTAAGATTTCCAAGTTATTCACATAATGAAAACCTATACTTTGTTTCGGTCGAGTTCCCCATTCAAAATGCATGTAACAGTGAGAAACGCACTGTCTTGGCGAAAGAAAGCGTTTTTGTACAACTTCATAGAAATAGCTGTAACTTTTGATAGAAGACTCGGATACACATGTTTATGGCTTTATCTTATAGAACTCAAGGTCTCCGTGCTGGGCAAACAGGTTTTGCAGCTGTTTGAGCTAAGATTTCCAAGTTAGTCACATAATGAAAACCTATACTTTGTTTCGGTCGAGTTCCCCATTCAAATGCATGTAACAGTGAGAAACGCACTGTCTTGGCGAAAGAAAGCGTTTTTGTACAACTTCATATAAATAGCTGTAACTTTTGATAGAAGACTCAGACAAACATGTTTATGGCTTTATCTTATAGAACTCAAGGTCTCCGTGCTGGGCAAACAGGTTTTGCAGCTGTTTGAGCTAAGATTTCCAAGTTATTCACATAATGAAAACCTATACTTTGTTTCGGTCGAGTTCCCCATTCAAATGCATGTAACAGTGAGAAACGCACTGTCTTGGCGAAAGAAAGCGTTTTTGTACAACTTCATAGAAATAGCTGTAACTTTTGATAGAAGACTCAGACAAACATGTTTATGGCTTTATCTTATAGAACTCAAGGTCTCCGTGCTGGGCAAACAGGTTTTGCAGCTGTTTGAGCTAAGATTTCCAAGTTATTCACATAATGAAAACCTATACTTTGTTTCGGTCGAGTTCCCCATTCAAAATGCATGTAAACAGTGAGAAACGCACTGTCTTGGCGAAAGAAAGCGTTTTTGTACAACTTCATAGAAATAGCTGTAACTTTTGATAGAAGACTCGGATACACATGTTTATGGCTTTATCTTATAGAACTCAAGGTCTCCGTGCTGGGCAAACAGGTTTTGCAGCTGTTTGAGCTAAGATTTCCAAGTTATTCACATAATGAAAACCTATACTTTGTTTCGGTCGAGTTCCCCATTCAAAATGCATGTAACAGTGAGAAACGCACTGTCTTGGCGAAAGAAAGCGTTTTTGTACAACTTCATAGAAATAGCTGTAACTTTTGATAGAAGACTCGGATACACATGTTTATGGCTTTATCTTATAGAACTCAAGGTTTCCGTGCTGGGAAAACAGGTTTTGCAGCTGTTTGAGCTAAGATTTCCAAGTTAGTCACATAATGAAAACCTATACTTTGTTTCGGTCGAGTTCCCCATTCAAATGCATGTAACAGTGAGAAACGCACTGTCTTGGCGAAAGAAAGCGTTTTTGTACAACTTCATAGAAATAGCTGTAACTTTTGATAGAAGACTCAGACAAACATGTTTATGGCTTTATCTTATAGAACTCAAGGTCTCCGTGCTGGGCAAACAGGTTTTGCAGCTGTTTGAGCTAAGATTTCCAAGTTATTCACATAATGAAAACCTATACTTTGTTTCGGTCGAGTTCCCCATTCAAATGCATGTAACAGTGAGAAACGCACTGTCTTGGCGAAAGAAAGCGTTTTTGTACAACTTCATAGAAATAGCTGTAACTTTTGATAGAAGACTCAGACAAACATGTTTATGGCTTTATCTTATAGAACTCAAGGTCTCCGTGCTGGGCAAACAGGTTTTGCAGCTGTTTGAGCTAAGATTTCCAAGTTATTCACATAATGAAAACCTATACTTTGTTTCGGTCGAGTTCCCCATTCAAATGCATGTAACAGTGAGAAACGCACTGTCTTGGCGAAAGAAAGCGTTTTTGTACAACTTCATAGAAATAGCTGTAACTTTTGATAGAAGACTCAGACAAACATGTTTATGGCTTTATCTTATAGAACTCAAGGTCTCCGTGCTGGGCAAACAGGTTTTGCAGCTGTTTGAGCTAAGATTTCCAAGTTATTCACATAATGAAAACCTATACTTTGTTTCGGTCGAGTTCCCCATTCAAAATGCATGTAAACAGTGAGAAACGCACTGTCTTGGCGAAAGAAAGCGTTTTTGTACAACTTCATAGAAATAGCTGTAACTTTTGATAGAAGACTCGGATACACATGTTTATGGCTTTATCTTATAGAACTCAAGGTCTCCGTGCTGGGCAAACAGGTTTTGCAGCTGTTTGAGCTAAGATTTCCAAGTTATTCACATAATGAAAACCTATACTTTGTTTCGGTCGAGTTCCCCATTCAAAATGCATGTAACAGTGAGAAACGCACTGTCTTGGCGAAAGAAAGCGTTTTTGTACAACTTCATAGAAATAGCTGTAACTTTTGATAGAAGACTCGGATACACATGTTTATGGCTTTATCTTATAGAACTCAAGGTTTCCGTGCTGGGAAAACAGGTTTTGCAGCTGTTTGAGCTAAGATTTCCAAGTTAGTCACATAATGAAAACCTATACTTTGTTTCGGTCGAGTTCCCCATTCAAATGCATGTAACAGTGAGAAACGCACTGTCTTGGCGAAAGAAAGCGTTTTTGTACAACTTCATAGAAATAGCTGTAACTTTTGATAGAAGACTCAGACAAACATGTTTATGGCCTTATATTATAGAACTCAAGGTCTCCGTGCTGGGCAAACAGGTTTTGCAGCTGTTTGAGCTAAGATTTCCAAGTTATTCACATAATGAAAACCTATACTTTGTTTCGGTCGAGTTCCCCATTCAAATGCATGTAACAGTGAGAAACGCACTGTCTTGGCGAAAGAAAGCGTTTTTGTACAACTTCATAGAAATAGCTGTAACTTTTGATAGAAGACTCAGACAAACATGTTTATGGCCTTATATTATAGAACTCAAGGTCTCCGTGCTGGGCAAACAGGTTTTGCAGCTGTTTGAGCTAAGATTTCCAAGTTATTCACATAATGAAAACCTATACTTTGTTTCGGTCGAGTTCCCCATTCAAATGCATGTAACAGTGAGAAACGCACTGTCTTGGCGAAAGAAAGCGTTTTTGTACAACTTCATAGAAATAGCTGTAACTTTTGATAGAAGACTCAGACAAACATGTTTATGGCCTTATATTATAGAACTCAAGGTCTCCGTGCTGGGCAAACAGGTTTTGCAGCTGTTTGAGCTAAGATTTCCAAGTTATTCACATAATGAAAACCTATACTTTGTTTCGGTCGAGTTCCCCATTCAAAATGCATGTAACAGTGAGAAACGCACTGTCTTGGCGAAAGAAAGCGTTTTTGTACAACTTCATAGAAATAGCTGTAACTTTTGATAGAAGACTCGGATACACATGTTTATGGCTTTATCTTATAGAACTCAAGGTTTCCGTGCTGGGCAAACAGGTTTTGCAGCTGTTTGAGCTAAGATTTCCAAGTTATTCACATAATGAAAACCTATACTTTGTTTCGGTCGAGTTCCCCATTCAAAATGCATGTAACAGTGAGAAACGCACTGTCTTGGCGAAAGAAAGCGTTTTTGTACAACTTCATAGAAATAGCTGTAACTTTTGATAGAAGACTCGGATACACATGTTTATGGCTTTATCTTATAGAACTCAAGGTTTCCGTGCTGGGAAAACAGGTTTTGCAGCTGTTTGAGCTAAGATTTCCAAGTTAGTCACATAATGAAAACCTATACTTTGTTTCGGTCGAGTTCCCCATTCAAATGCATGTAACAGTGAGAAACGCACTGTCTTGGCGAAAGAAAGCGTTTTTGTACAACTTCATAGAAATAGCTGTAACTTTTGATAGAAGACTCAGACAAACATGTTTATGGCCTTATATTATAGAACTCAAGGTCTCCGTGCTGGGCAAACAGGTTTTGCAGCTGTTTGAGCTAAGATTTCCAAGTTATTCACATAATGAAAACCTATACTTTGTTTCGGTCGAGTTCCCCATTCAAATGCATGTAACAGTGAGAAACGCACTGTCTTGGCGAAAGAAAGCGTTTTTGTACAACTTCATAGAAATAGCTGTAACTTTTGATAGAAGACTCAGACAAACATGTTTATGGCCTTATATTATAGAACTCAAGGTCTCCGTGCTGGGCAAACAGGTTTTGCAGCTGTTTGAGCTAAGATTTCCAAGTTATTCACATAATGAAAACCTATACTTTGTTTCGGTCGAGTTCCCCATTCAAATGCATGTAACAGTGAGAAACGCACTGTCTTGGCGAAAGAAAGCGTTTTTGTACAACTTCATAGAAATAGCTGTAACTTTTGATAGAAGACTCAGACAAACATGTTTATGGCCTTATATTATAGAACTCAAGGTCTCCGTTCTGGGAAAACAGGTTTTGCAGCTGTTTGAGCTAAGATTTCCAAGTTATTCACATAATGAAAACCTATACTTTGTTTCGGTCGAGTTCCCCATTCAAAATGCATGTAACAGTGAGAAACGCACTGTCTTGGCGAAAGAAAGCGTTTTTGTACAACTTCATAGAAATAGCTGTAACTTTTGATAGAAGACTCGGATACACATGTTTATGGCTTTATCTTATAGAACTCAAGGTCTCCGTGCTGGGCAAACAGGTTTTGCAGCTGTTTGAGCTAAGATTTCCAAGTTAGTCACATAATGAAAACCTATACTTTGTTTCGGTCGAGTTCCCCATTCAAATGCATGTAACAGTGAGAAACGCACTGTCTTGGCGAAAGAAAGCGTTTTTGTACAACTTCATATAAATAGCTGTAACTTTTGATAGAAGACTCAGACAAACATGTTTATGGCTTTATCTTATAGAACTCAAGGTCTCCGTGCTGGGCAAACAGGTTTTGCAGCTGTTTGAGCTAAGATTTCCAAGTTATTCACATAATGAAAACCTATACTTTGTTTCGGTCGAGTTCCCCATTCAAATGCATGTAACAGTGAGAAACGCACTGTCTTGGCGAAAGAAAGCGTTTTTGTACAACTTCATAGAAATAGCTGTAACTTTTGATAGAAGACTCAGACAAACATGTTTATGGCTTTATCTTATAGAACTCAAGGTCTCCGTGCTGGGCAAACAGGTTTTGCAGCTGTTTGAGCTAAGATTTCCAAGTTATTCACATAATGAAAACCTATACTTTGTTTCGGTCGAGTTCCCCATTCAAATGCATGTAACAGTGAGAAACGCACTGTCTTGGCGAAAGAAAGCGTTTTTGTACAACTTCATATAAATAGCTGTAACTTTTGATAGAAGACTCAGACAAACAGGTTTATGGCCTTATATTATAGAACTCAAGGTCTCCGTGCTGGGCAAACAGGTTTTGCAGCTGTTTGAGCTAAGATTTCCAAGTTATTCACATAATGAAAACCTATACTTTGTTTCGGTCGAGTTCCCCATTCAAAATGCATGTAACAGTGAGAAACGCACTGTCTTGGCGAAAGAAAGCGTTTTTGTACAACTTCATAGAAATAGCTGTAACTTTTGATAGAAGACTCGGATACACATGTTTATGGCTTTATCTTATAGAACTCAAGGTTTCCGTGCTGGGAAAACAGGTTTTGCAGCTGTTTGAGCTAAGATTTCCAAGTTATTCACATAATGAAAACCTATACTTTGTTTCGGTCGAGTTCCCCATTCAAATGCATGTAACAGTGAGAAACGCACTGTCTTGGCGAAAGAAAGCGTTTTTGTACAACTTCATAGAAATAGCTGTAACTTTTGATAGAAGACTCAGACAAACATGTTTATGGCCTTATATTATAGAACTCAAGGTCTCCGTGCTGGGCAAACAGGTTTTGCAGCTGTTTGAGCTAAGATTTCCAAGTTATTCACATAATGAAAACCTATACTTTGTTTCGGTCGAGTTCCCCATTCAAATGCATGTAACAGTGAGAAACGCACTGTCTTGGCGAAAGAAAGCGTTTTTGTACAACTTCATAGAAATAGCTGTAACTTTTGATAGAAGACTCAGACAAACATGTTTATGGCCTTATATTATAGAACTCAAGGTCTCCGTGCTGGGCAAACAGGTTTTGCAGCTGTTTGAGCTAAGATTTCCAAGTTATTCACATAATGAAAACCTATACTTTGTTTCGGTCGAGTTCCCCATTCAAATGCATGTAACAGTGAGAAACGCACTGTCTTGGCGAAAGAAAGCGTTTTTGTACAACTTCATAGAAATAGCTGTAACTTTTGATAGAAGACTCAGACAAACATGTTTATGGCCTTATATTATAGAACTCAAGGTCTCCGTGCTGGGAAAACAGGTTTTGCAGCTGTTTGAGCTAAGATTTCCAAGTTATTCACATAATGAAAACCTATACTTTGTTTCGGTCGAGTTCCCCATTCAAAATGCATGTAACAGTGAGAAACGCACTGTCTTGGCGAAAGAAAGCGTTTTTGTACAACTTCATAGAAATAGCTGTAACTTTTGATAGAAGACTCGGATACACATGTTTATGGCCTTATATTATAGAACTCAAGGTCTCCGTGCTGGGCAAACAGGTTTTGCAGCTGTTTGAGCTAAGATTTCCAAGTTAGTCACATAATGAAAACCTATACTTTGTTTCGGTCGAGTTCCCCATTCAAATGCATGTAACAGTGAGAAACGCACTGTCTTGGCGAAAGAAAGCGTTTTTGTACAACTTCATAGAAATAGCTGTAACTTTTGATAGAAGACTCAGACAAACATGTTTATGGCTTTATCTTATAGAACTCAAGGTCTCCGTGCTGGGAAAACAGGTTTTGCAGCTGTTTGAGCTAAGATTTCCAAGTTATTCACATAATGAAAACTTATACTTTGTTTCGGTCGAGTTCCCCATTCAAAATGCATGTAACAGTGAGAAACACACTGTCTTGGCGAAAGAAAGCGTTTTTGTACAACTTCATAGAAATAGCTGTAACTTTTGATAGAAGACTCGGATACACATGTTTATGGCTTTATCTTATAGAACTCAAGGTCTCCGTGCTGGGAAAACAGGTTTTGCAGCTGTTTGAGCTAAGATTTCCAAGTTATTCACATAATGAAAACCTATACTTTGTTTCGGTCGAGTTCCCCATTCAAATGCATGTAACAGTGAGAAACGCACTGTCTTGGCGAAAGAAAGCGTTTTTGTACAACTTCATAGAAATAGCTGTCACTTTTGATAGAAGACTCGGATACACATGTTTATGGCTTTATCTTATAGAACTCAAGGTCTCCGTGCTGGGCAAACAGGTTTTGCAGCTGTTTGAGCTAAGATTTCCAAGTTATTCACATAATGAAAACCTATACTTTGTTTCGGTCGAGTTCCCCATTCAAATGCATGTAACAGTGAGAAACGCACTGTCTTGGCGAAAGAAAGCGTTTTTGTACAACTTCATAGAAATAGCTGTAACTTTTGATAGAAGACTCAGACAAACATGTTTATGGCTTTATCTTATAGAACTCAAGGTCTCCGTGCTGGGAAAACAGGTTTTGCAGCTGTTTGAGCTAAGATTTCCAAGTTATTCACATAATGAAAACCTATACTTTGTTTCGGTCGAGTTCCCCATTCAAAATGCATGTAACAGTGAGAAACGCACTGTCTTGGCGAAAGAAAGCGTTTTTGTACAACTTCATAGAAATAGCTGTAACTTTTGATAGAAGACTCGGATACACATGTTTATGGCTTTATCTTATAGAACTCAAGGTCTCCGTGCTGGGCAAACAGGTTTTGCAGCTGTTTGAGCTAAGATTTCCAAGTTATTCACATAATGAAAACCTATACTTTGTTTCGGTCGAGTTCCCCATTCAAAATGCATGTAACAGTGAGAAACGCACTGTCTTGGCGAAAGAAAGCGTTTTTGTACAACTTCATAGAAATAGCTGTAACTTTTGATAGAAGACTCGGATACACATGTTTATGGCTTTATCTTATAGAACTCAAGGTTTCCGTGCTGGGAAAACAGGTTTTGCAGCTGTTTGAGCTAAGATTTCCAAGTTATTCACATAATGAAAACCTATACTTTGTTTCGGTCGAGTTCCCCATTCAAATGCATGTAACAGTGAGAAACGCACTGTCTTGGCGAAAGAAAGCGTTTTTGTACAACTTCATAGAAATAGCTGTAACTTTTGATAGAAGACTCAGACAAACATGTTTATGGCTTTATCTTATAGAACTCAAGGTCTCCGTGCTGGGCAAACAGGTTTTGTAGCTGTTTGAGCTAAGATTTCCAAGTTATTCACATAATGAAAACCTATACTTTGTTTCGGTCGAGTTCCCCATTCAAAATGCATGTAACAGTGAGAAACGCACTGTCTTGGCGAAAGAAAGCGTTTTTGTACAACTTCATAGAAATAGCTGTAACTTTTGATAGAAGACTCGGATACACATGTTTATGGCTTTATCTTATAGAACTCAAGGTTTCCGTGCTGGGAAAACAGGTTTTGCAGCTGTTTGAGCTAAGATTTCCAAGTTATTCACATAATGAAAACCTATACTTTGTTTCGGTCGAGTTCCCCATTCAAAATGCATGTAACAGTGAGAAACGCACTGTCTTGGCGAAAGAAAGCGTTTTTGTACAACTTCATAGAAATAGCTGTAACTTTTGATAGAAGACTCGGATACACATGTTTATGGCTTTATCTTATAGAACTCAAGGTTTCCGTGCTGGGAAAACAGGTTTTGCAGCTGTTTGAGCTAAGATTTCCAAGTTAGTCACATAATGAAAACCTATACTTTGTTTCGGTCGAGTTCCCCATTCAAATGCATGTAACAGTGAGAAACGCACTGTCTTGGCGAAAGAAAGCGTTTTTGTACAACTTCATAGAAATAGCTGTAACTTTTGATAGAAGACTCGGATACACATGTTTATGGCTTTATCTTATAGAACTCAAGGTTTCCGTGCTGAGAAAACAGGTTTTGCAGCTGTTTGAGCTAAGATTTCCAAGTTATTCACATAATGAAAACCTATACTTTGTTTCGGTCGAGTTCCCCATTCAAATGCATGTAACAGTGAGAAACGCACTGTCTTGGCGAAAGAAAGCGTTTTTGTACAACTTCATAGAAATAGCTGTAACTTTTGATAGAAGACTCAGACATACATGTTTATGGCCTTATATTATAGAACTCAAGGTCTCCGTGCTGGGAAAACAGGTTTTGCAGCTGTTTGAGCTAAGATTTCCAAGTTATTCACATAATGAAAACTTATACTTTGTTTCGGTCGAGTTCCCCATTCAAAATGCATGTAACATTGAGAAACGCACTGTCTTGGCGAAAGAAAGCGTTTTTGTACAACTTCATAGAAATAGCTGTAACTTTTGATAGAAGACTCGGATACACATGTTTATGGCTTTATCTTATAGAACTCAAGGTTTCCGTGCCGGGAAAACAGGTTTTGCAGCTGTTTGAGCTAAGATTTCCAAGTTATTCACATAATGAAAACCTATACTTTGTTTCGGTCGAGTTCCCCATTCAAATGCATGTAACAGTGAGAAACGCACTGTCTTGGCGAAAGAAAGCGTTTTTGTACAACTTCATAGAAATAGCTGTAACTTTTGATAGAAGACTCGGATACACATGTTTATGGCTTTATCTTATAGAACTCAAGGTTTCCGTGCTGAGAAAACAGGTTTTGCAGCTGTTTGAGCTAAGATTTCCAAGTTATTCACATAATGAAAACCTATACTTTGTTTCGGTCGAGTTCCCCATTCAAATGCATGTAACAGTGAGAAACGCACTGTCTTGGCGAAAGAAAGCGTTTTTGTACAACTTCATAGAAATAGCTGTAACTTTTGATAGAAGACTCGGATACACATGTTTATGGCTTTATCTTATAGAACTCAAGGTTTCCGTGCTGGGAAAACAGGTTTTGCAGCTGTTTGAGCTAAGATTTACAAGTTATTCACATAATGAAAACCTATACTTTGTTTCGGTCGAGTTCCCCATTCAAAATGCATGTAACATTGAGAAACGCACTGTCTTGGCGAAAGAAAGCGTTTTTGTACAACTTCATAGAAATAGCTGTAACTTTTGATAGAAGACTCGGATACACATGTTTATGGCTTTATCTTATAGAACTCAAGGTTTCCGTGCCGGGAAAACAGGTTTTGCAGCTGTTTGAGCTAAGATTTCCAAGTTATTCACATAATGAAAACTTATACTTTGTTTCGGTCGAGTTCCCCATTCAAAATGCATGTAACAGTGAGAAACGCACTGTCTTGGCGAAAGAAAGCGTTTTTGTACAACTTCATAGAAATAGCTTTAACTTTTGATAGAAGACTCGGATACACATGTTTATGGCTTTATCTTATAGAACTCAAGGTCTCCGTGCTGGGCAAACAGGTTTTGCAGCTGTTTGAGCTAAGATTTCCAAGTTATTCACATAATGAAAACCTATACTTTGTTTCGGTCGAGTTCCCCATTCAAAATGCATGTAACAGTGAGAAACGCACTGTCTTGGCGAAAGAAAGCGTTTTTGTACAACTTCATAGAAATAGCTGTAACTTTTGATAGAAGACTCGGATACACATGTTTATGGCTTTATCTTATAGAACTCAAGGTTTCCGTGCTGGGAAAACAGGTTTTGCAGCTGTTTGAGCTAAGATTTCCAAGTTATTCACATAATGAAAACCTATACTTTGTTTCGGTCGAGTTCCCCATTCAAATGCATGTAACAGTGAGAAACGCACTGTCTTGGCGAAAGAAAGCGTTTTTGTACAACTTCATAGAAATAGCTGTAACTTTTGATAGAAGACTCAGACAAACATGTTTATGGCTTTATCTTATAGAACTCAAGGTCTCCGTGCTGGGCAAACAGGTTTTGTAGCTGTTTGAGCTAAGATTTCCAAGTTATTCACATAATGAAAACCTATACTTTGTTTCGGTCGAGTTCCCCATTCAAAATGCATGTAACAGTGAGAAACGCACTGTCTTGGCGAAAGAAAGCGTTTTTGTACAACTTCATAGAAATAGCTGTAACTTTTGATAGAAGACTCAGACAAACATGTTTATGGCTTTATCTTATAGAACTCAAGGTCTCCGTGCTGGGCAAACAGGTTTTGCAGCTGTTTGAGCTAAGATTTCCAAGTTATTCACATAATGAAAACCTATACTTTGTTTCGGTCGAGTTCCCCATTCAAATGCATGTAACAGTGAGAAACGCACTGTCTTGGCGAAAGAAAGCGTTTTTGTACAACTTCATAGAAATAGCTGTAACTTTTGATAGAAGACTCAGACAAACATGTTTATGGCCTTATATTATAGAACTCAAGGTCTCCGTGCTGGGAAAACAGGTTTTGCAGCTGTTTGAGCTAAGATTTCCAAGTTATTCACATAATGAAAACCTATACTTTGTTTCGGTCGAGTTCCCCATTCAAATGCATGTAACAGTGAGAAACGCACTGTCTTGGCGAAAGAAAGCGTTTTTGTACAACTTCATAGAAATAGCTGTAACTTTTGATAGAAGACTCGGATACACATGTTTATGGCTTTATCTTATAGAACTCAAGGTTTCCGTGCTGGGAAAACAGGTTTTGCAGCTGTTTGAGCTAAGATTTCCAAGTTATTCACATAATGAAAACCTATACTTTGTTTCGGTCGAGTTCCCCATTCAAATGCATGTAACAGTGAGAAACGCACTGTCTTGGCGAAAGAAAGCGTTTTTGTACAACTTCATAGAAATAGCTGTAACTTTTGATAGAAGACTCAGACAAACATGTTTATGGCCTTATATTATAGAACTCAAGGTCTCCGTGCTGGGAAAACAGGTTTTGCAGCTGTTTGAGCTAAGATTTCCAAGTTATTCACATAATGAAAACTTATACTTTGTTTCGGTCGAGTTCCCCATTCAAATGCATGTAACAGTGAGAAACGCACTGTCTTGGCGAAAGAAAGCGTTTTTGTACAACTTCATAGAAATAGCTGTAACTTTTGATAGAAGACTCAGACAAACATGTTTATGGCTTTATCTTATAGAACTCAAGGTCTCCGTGCTGGGCAAACAGGTTTTGCAGCTGTTTGAGCTAAGATTTCCAAGTTATTCACATAATGAAAACCTATACTTTGTTTCGGTCGAGTTCCCCATTCAAATGCATGTAACAGTGAGAAACGCACTGTCTTGGCGAAAGAAAGCGTTTTTGTACAACTTCATAGAAATAGCTGTAACTTTTGATAGAAGACTCAGACAAACATGTTTATGGCCTTATATTATAGAACTCAAGGTCTCCGTGCTGGGCAAACAGGTTTTGCAGCTGTTTGAGCTAAGATTTCCAAGTTATTCACATAATGAAAACCTATACTTTGTTTCGGTCGAGTTCCCCATTCAAATGCATGTAACAGTGAGAAACGCACTGTCTTGGCGAAAGAAAGCGTTTTTGTACAACTTCATAGAAATAGCTGTAACTTTTGATAGAAGACTCAGACAAACATGTTTATGGCCTTATATTATAGAACTCAAGGTCTCCGTGCTGGGAAAACAGGTTTTGCAGCTGTTTGAGCTAAGATTTCCAAGTTATTCACATAATGAAAACCTATACTTTGTTTCGGTCGAGTTCCCCATTCAAATGCATGTAACAGTGAGAAACGCACTGTCTTGGCGAAAGAAAGCGTTTTTGTACAACTTCATATAAATAGCTGTAACTTTTGATAGAAGACTCAGACAAACAGGTTTATGGCCTTATATTATAGAACTCAAGGTCTCCGTGCTGGGAAAACAGGTTTTGCAGCTGTTTGAGCTAAGATTTCCAAGTTATTCACATAATGAAAACTTATACTTTGTTTCGGTCGAGTTCCCCATTCAAAATGCATGTAACATTGAGAAACGCACTGTCTTGGCGAAAGAAAGCGTTTTTGTACAACTTCATAGAAATAGCTGTAACTTTTGATAGAAGACTCGGATACACATGTTTATGGCTTTATCTTATAGAACTCAAGGTTTCCGTGCCGGGAAAACAGGTTTTGCAGCTGTTTGAGCTAAGATTTCCAAGTTATTCACATAATGAAAACCTATACTTTGTTTCGGTCGAGTTCCCCATTCAAATGCATGTAACAGTGAGAAACGCACTGTCTTGGCGAAAGAAAGCGTTTTTGTACAACTTCATAGAAATAGCTGTAACTTTTGATAGAAGACTCGGATACACATGTTTATGGCTTTATCTTATAGAACTCAAGGTTTCCGTGCTGAGAAAACAGGTTTTGCAGCTGTTTGAGCTAAGATTTCCAAGTTATTCACATAATGAAAACCTATACTTTGTTTCGGTCGAGTTCCCCATTCAAATGCATGTAACAGTGAGAAACGCACTGTCTTGGCGAAAGAAAGCGTTTTTGTACAACTTCATAGAAATAGCTGTAACTTTTGATAGAAGACTCGGATACACATGTTTATGGCTTTATCTTATAGAACTCAAGGTTTCCGTGCTGGGAAAACAGGTTTTGCAGCTGTTTGAGCTAAGATTTACAAGTTATTCACATAATGAAAACCTATACTTTGTTTCGGTCGAGTTCCCCATTCAAAATGCATGTAACAGTGAGAAACGCACTGTCTTGGCGAAAGAAAGCGTTTTTGTACAACTTCATAGAAATAGCTTTAACTTTTGATAGAAGACTCGGATACACATGTTTATGGCTTTATCTTATAGAACTCAAGGTCTCCGTGCTGGGCAAACAGGTTTTGCAGCTGTTTGAGCTAAGATTTCCAAGTTATTCACATAATGAAAACCTATACTTTGTTTCGGTCGAGTTCCCCATTCAAAATGCATGTAACAGTGAGAAACGCACTGTCTTGGCGAAAGAAAGCGTTTTTGTACAACTTCATAGAAATAGCTGTAACTTTTGATAGAAGACTCGGATACACATGTTTATGGCTTTATCTTATAGAACTCAAGGTTTCCGTGCTGGGAAAACAGGTTTTGCAGCTGTTTGAGCTAAGATTTCCAAGTTATTCACATAATGAAAACCTATACTTTGTTTCGGTCGAGTTCCCCATTCAAATGCATGTAACAGTGAGAAACGCACTGTCTTGGCGAAAGAAAGCGTTTTTGTACAACTTCATAGAAATAGCTGTAACTTTTGATAGAAGACTCAGACAAACATGTTTATGGCTTTATCTTATAGAACTCAAGGTCTCCGTGCTGGGCAAACAGGTTTTGTAGCTGTTTGAGCTAAGATTTCCAAGTTATTCACATAATGAAAACCTATACTTTGTTTCGGTCGAGTTCCCCATTCAAAATGCATGTAACAGTGAGAAACGCACTGTCTTGGCGAAAGAAAGCGTTTTTGTACAACTTCATAGAAATAGCTGTAACTTTTGATAGAAGACTCAGACAAACATGTTTATGGCTTTATCTTATAGAACTCAAGGTCTCCGTGCTGGGCAAACAGGTTTTGCAGCTGTTTGAGCTAAGATTTCCAAGTTATTCACATAATGAAAACCTATACTTTGTTTCGGTCGAGTTCCCCATTCAAATGCATGTAACAGTGAGAAACGCACTGTCTTGGCGAAAGAAAGCGTTTTTGTACAACTTCATAGAAATAGCTGTAACTTTTGATAGAAGACTCAGACAAACATGTTTATGGCCTTATATTATAGAACTCAAGGTCTCCGTGCTGGGAAAACAGGTTTTGCAGCTGTTTGAGCTAAGATTTCCAAGTTATTCACATAATGAAAACCTATACTTTGTTTCGGTCGAGTTCCCCATTCAAATGCATGTAACAGTGAGAAACGCACTGTCTTGGCGAAAGAAAGCGTTTTTGTACAACTTCATAGAAATAGCTGTAACTTTTGATAGAAGACTCGGATACACATGTTTATGGCTTTATCTTATAGAACTCAAGGTTTCCGTGCTGGGAAAACAGGTTTTGCAGCTGTTTGAGCTAAGATTTCCAAGTTATTCACATAATGAAAACCTATACTTTGTTTCGGTCGAGTTCCCCATTCAAATGCATGTAACAGTGAGAAACGCACTGTCTTGGCGAAAGAAAGCGTTTTTGTACAACTTCATAGAAATAGCTGTAACTTTTGATAGAAGACTCAGACAAACATGTTTATGGCCTTATATTATAGAACTCAAGGTCTCCGTGCTGGGAAAACAGGTTTTGCAGCTGTTTGAGCTAAGATTTCCAAGTTATTCACATAATGAAAACTTATACTTTGTTTCGGTCGAGTTCCCCATTCAAATGCATGTAACAGTGAGAAACGCACTGTCTTGGCGAAAGAAAGCGTTTTTGTACAACTTCATAGAAATAGCTGTAACTTTTGATAGAAGACTCAGACAAACATGTTTATGGCTTTATCTTATAGAACTCAAGGTCTCCGTGCTGGGCAAACAGGTTTTGCAGCTGTTTGAGCTAAGATTTCCAAGTTATTCACATAATGAAAACCTATACTTTGTTTCGGTCGAGTTCCCCATTCAAATGCATGTAACAGTGAGAAACGCACTGTCTTGGCGAAAGAAAGCGTTTTTGTACAACTTCATAGAAATAGCTGTAACTTTTGATAGAAGACTCAGACAAACATGTTTATGGCCTTATATTATAGAACTCAAGGTCTCCGTGCTGGGCAAACAGGTTTTGCAGCTGTTTGAGCTAAGATTTCCAAGTTATTCACATAATGAAAACCTATACTTTGTTTCGGTCGAGTTCCCCATTCAAATGCATGTAACAGTGAGAAACGCACTGTCTTGGCGAAAGAAAGCGTTTTTGTACAACTTCATAGAAATAGCTGTAACTTTTGATAGAAGACTCAGACAAACATGTTTATGGCCTTATATTATAGAACTCAAGGTCTCCGTGCTGGGAAAACAGGTTTTGCAGCTGTTTGAGCTAAGATTTCCAAGTTATTCACATAATGAAAACCTATACTTTGTTTCGGTCGAGTTCCCCATTCAAAATGCATGTAACAGTGAGAAACGCACTGTCTTGGCGAAAGAAAGCGTTTTTGTACAACTTCATATAAATAGCTGTAACTTTTGATAGAAGACTCAGACAAACAGGTTTATGGCCTTATATTATAGAACTCAAGGTCTCCGTGCTGGGAAAACAGGTTTTGCAGCTGTTTGAGCTAAGATTTCCAAGTTATTCACATAATGAAAACCTATACTTTGTTTCGGTCGAGTTCCCCATTCAAATGCATGTAACAGTGAGAAACGCACTGTCTTGGCGAAAGAAAGCGTTTTTGTACAACTTCATATAAATAGCTGTCACTTTTGATAGAAGACTCGGATACACATGTTTATGGCTTTATCTTATAGAACTCAAGGTCTCCGTGCTGGGAAAACAGGTTTTGCAGCTGTTTGAGCTAAGATTTCCAAGTTATTCACATAATGAAAACCTATACTTTGTTTCGGTCGAGTTCCCCATTCAAATGCATGTAACAGTGAGAAACGCACTGTCTTGGCGAAAGAAAGCGTTTTTGTACAACTTCATAGAAATAGCTGTAACTTTTGATAGAAGACTCAGACAAACATGTTTATGGCTTTATCTTATAGAACTCAAGGTCTCCGTGCTGGGAAAACAGGTTTTGCAGCTGTTTGAGCTAAGATTTCCAAGTTATTCACATAATGAAAACCTATACTTTGTTTCGGTCGAGTTCCCCATTCAAAATGCATGTAACAGTGAGAAACGCACTGTCTTGGCGAAAGAAAGCGTTTTTGTACAACTTCATAGAAATAGCTGTAACTTTTGATAGAAGACTCGGATACACATGTTTATGGCTTTATCTTATAGAACTCAAGGTCTCCGTGCTGGGCAAACAGGTTTTGCAGCTGTTTGAGCTAAGATTTCCAAGTTATTCACATAATGAAAACCTATACTTTGTTTCGGTCGAGTTCCCCATTCAAATGCATGTAACAGTGAGAAACGCACTGTCTTGGCGAAAGAAAGCGTTTTTGTACAACTTCATAGAAATAGCTGTAACTTTTGATAGAAGACTCAGACAAACATGTTTATGGCTTTATCTTATAGAACTCAAGGTCTCCGTGCTGGGCAAACAGGTTTTGTAGCTGTTTGAGCTAAGATTTCCAAGTTATTCACATAATGAAAACCTATACTTTGTTTCGGTCGAGTTCCCCATTCAAATGCATGTAACAGTGAGAAACGCACTGTCTTGGCGAAAGAAAGCGTTTTTGTACAACTTCATAGAAATAGCTGTAACTTTTGATAGAAGACTCAGACAAACATGTTTATGGCTTTATCTTATAGAACTCAAGGTCTCCGTGCTGGAAAAACAGGTTTTGCAGCTGTTTGAGCTAAGATTTCCAAGTTATTCACATAATGAAAACTTATACTTTGTTTCGGTGGAGTTCCCCATTCAAATGCATGTAACAGTGAGAAACGCACTGTCTTGGCGAAAGAAAACGTTTTTGTACAACTTCATAGAAATAGCTGTAACTTTTGATAGAAGACTCAGACAAACATGTTTATGGCTTTATCTTATAGAACTCAAGGTCTCCGTGCTGGAAAAACAGGTTTTGCAGCTGTTTGAGCTAAGATTTCCAAGTTATTCACATAATGAAAACTTATACTTTGTTTCGGTGGAGTTCCCCATTCAAATGCATGTAACAGTGAGAAACGCACTGTCTTGGCGAAAGAAAACGTTTTTGTACAACTTCATAGAAATAGCTGTAACTTTTGATAGAAGACTCAGACAAACATGTTTATGGCCTTATATTATAGAACTCAAGGTCTCCGTGCTGGGAAAACAGGTTTTGCAGCTGTTTGAGCTAAGATTTCCAAGTTATTCACATAATGAAAACTTATACTTTGTTTCGGTGGAGTTCCCCATTCAAATGCATGTAACAGTGAGAAACGCACTGTCTTGGCGAAAGAAAACGTTTTTGTACAACTTCATAGAAATAGCTGTAACTTTTGATAGAAGACTCGGATACACATGTTTATGGCTTTATCTTATAGAACTCAAGGTCTCCGTGCTGGGCAAACAGGTTTTGCAGCTGTTTGAGCTAAGATTTCCAAGTTATTCACATAATGAAAACCTATACTTTGTTTCGGTCGAGTTCCCCATTCAAAATGCATGTAACAGTGAGAAACGCACTGTCTTGGCGAAAGAAAGCGTTTTTGTACAACTTCATATAAATAGCTGTAACTTTTGATAGAAGACTCGGATACACATGTTTATGGCTTTATCTTATAGAACTCAAGGTCTCCGTGCTGGGCAAACAGGTTTTGCAGCTGTTTGAGCTAAGATTTCCAAGTTATTCACATAATGAAAACCTATACTTTGTTTCGGTCGAGTTCCCCATTCAAATGCATGTAACAGTGAGAAACGCACTGTCTTGGCGAAAGAAAGCGTTTTTGTACAACTTCATAGAAATAGCTGTAACTTTTGATAGAAGACTCGGATACACATATTTATGGCTTTATCTTATAGAATTCAATATCCCCGTGGTGGGCAAACAGGTTTTGCAGCTGTGTGAGATAAGATGTTAGAGTTATTCACATAATGAAAACTACTTTGTGTCGGGCGAGAACTCCATTCAAATGCATGTAATAGCGAGAAATGCACTAACGTGGTGAATTAATGTCTTTTTGATGGTTTTCATGAAGACAGATGTAACTTTTGATAGAAGACTCAGATATACATATTTATGGCTTTATCTTATAGAATTCAATATCCCCGTGCTGGGCAAACAGGTTTTGCAGCTGTTTGAGCTAAGATGGTTAAGTTATTCACATAATGAAAACCTATACTTTGCTTCAGGCGAGTTCCCCATTCAAAATGCATGTAATCGTGAGAAACGCACTGTCTTGGCGAAATAAAACCTTTTTGTACAACTTAGTGAAGACAGCTGTAATTTTTGATAGAAGTTTCAGACACACATATTTATGGCTTTATCTTATAGAAATCAAGGTCTCCGTGCTGGGCAAACAGGTTTTTGCAGCTGTTTGAGCTAAGATTTTAAAGTTATTCACATAATGAAAACCTATACTTTGTTTCAGGCGAGTTCCCCATTCAAATGCATGTAATAGTCAGAAACCCAATGTCTTGACAAAATAAAGCGTCTTTGTACAAATTCATATAAATAGCTGTAACTTTTGATAGAAGATTCAGATATACGTATTCATGGCTTTATCTTATAGAATTCAATATCCCCGTGCTGGGCAAACAGGTTTTGCAGCTGTTTGAGTTAAGATGTTCAAGTTATTCACATAATGAAAACCTATACTTTGTGTCGGGCGAGAACTCCATTCAAATGCATGTAATAGCGAGAAACGCACTAACGTGGTGAAATAAAGCCTTTTTAATGGTTTTCATAAAGACAGCTGTAACTTTTGATAGAAGACTCAGACACACATATTTATGGCTTTATGTTGTAGACTTCAATATCCCTGTGCTGGACATAAAAGTTTTGCAGCTGTTTGAGCTAAGCTGTTAAAGTTATTCACATAATGAAAACCTATACTATGTTTTGGGCGAGTTCGCCATTCAAATGCATGTAATAGCGAGAAACGCACTGTCTTGACGAAATAAAGCGTTTTTGTACAACTTCATATAATTAGCTTTAACTTTTGATAGAAGGCTCAGACACACATATTTATGGCTTCATCTTATAGAATTCAATATCCCCGTGCTGGGCAAACAGGCTTTGCAGCTGTTTGAGTTAAGATTTTCAAGTTATTCACATAATGAAAACCTATACTTTGTTTCGGGCGAAACAGGGAGTGCAGAATTCAGAATCAGAATCAGAATCAGAATCAGAATACTTTATTGATCCCTGGGGGAAATTATTTTTTGTTACAGTGCTCCATTTTAAACCAACATTAAGACAAGACAGACAATACGCTAACTAAGAATAATAAGAATAATTATTAGGCAAGTTGCATTTTTGAGGAATAATTTTATTATTGAACAACAACCATGTTATCAATGAACCCAAAAAACTCATTAATATCAAAGCTGAATGTTTGTGGAAGTAGTTTTTAGTTTGTTTTTAGTTTTAGCTATTTTTCGGGGATATCTGTGTGTGCAGGTGATTATTACTGTGCATAATTATTAGGCAACTTAACAAAAAACAAATATATACCCATTTCAATTATTCATTTTTAACAGTGAAACCAATATAACATCTCCACATTCACAAATATACATTTCTGACATTCAAAAACAAAACAAAAACAAATCAGCGACCAATATAGGCACCTTTCTTTGCAAGGACACTCAAAAGCCTGCCATCCATGGGTTCTGTCAGTGTTTTGATCTGTTCACCATCAACATTGCGTGCAGCATCAACCACAGCCTCCCAGACACTGTTCAGAGAGGTGTACTGTTTTCCCTCCTTGTAAATCTCCCATTTGATGATGGACCACAGGTTCTCAATGGGGTTCAGATCAGGTGAGCAAGGTGACCATGTCATTAGTTTTTCTTCTTTTAAACCCTTTCTCGCCAGCCACGCTGTGGAGTACTTGGAAGCGTGTGATGGAGTATTGTCCTGCATGAAAATCATGTTTTTCTTGAAGGATGCAGACTTCTTCCTGTACCACTGCTTGAAGAAGGTGTCTTCCAGAAACTGGCAGTAGGACTGGGAGTTGAGCTTGACTTCATCCTCAACCCGAAAAGGCTCCACAAGCTCGTCTTTGATGATACCAGCCCAAACCAGTACTCCACCTCCACCTTGCTGGCGTCTGAGTCGGACTGGAGCTTTCTGCCCATTACCAATCCAACCACGGGCCCATCCATCTGGCCCATCAAGACTCACTCTCATTTCATCAGTCCATAAAACCTTAGAAAAATCAGTCTTGAGATGTTTCTTGGCCCAGTCTTGACATTTCGGCTTGTGTGTCTTGTTCAGTGGTGGTCGTCTTTCAGCCTTTCTTACCTTGGCCATGTCTCTGAGTATTGCACACCTTGTGCTTTTGGGCACTCCAGTGATGTTGCAGCTCTGAAATATGGCCAAACTGGTGGCAAGTGGCATCTTGGCAGCTGCACGCTTGACTTTTCTCAAACGTGGGCAGTTATTTTGCGCCTTGGTTTTTCCATACGCTTCTTGCGACCCTGTTAAATATTTTGAATGAAATGCAAAGCAACACAAGCCCTGGTGAAATGTGGATGGTATCAACGAGTAGCACAGGCTCTGGTGTAATGTGGATGGCCTCATCCAGCACCACATGCCCTGGTGTGGTGGTGATGGCCTCACAGGAAGAACTGGCCCTTCTGTGTTGTTGATGTCATCAGCCAGCAACACAAGCCCTGGTGAAATGTGGATGGTTTCGGACAGCACCAAAGGGCCTGGTGAAATGTGGATGGTATTGGCCAGCACCAAAGGCCCTGGTGTAATGTGGATGGCCTCAGCCAAAAGTACAGGCCCTGGTGTGGTAAAGATGGCCTCACAGGAAGCACTGTCCCTGATGTAAAGTGTATGGCCTCAGCCAACAACAGTGGCCCTGGTGAAATGTGGATGGTATTGGCCAGAACAACAGGCCATGTTGTAATGTGAATGTCCTCAGCCAGTAGCACAGGCCCTTGTGTACTGTGGATCGCATCAGCCAGCAACACAAGCCCTGATGAAATGTGGATGGTATCAACGAGTAGCACAGGCCCTGGTGTAATGTGGATGGCCTCATCCAGCAACACCACAGGCCCTGGTCAAATGTGGTTGTTTTCAGCCAGCAACACAGGCCCTTGGGTAATTTGGATGGCTAGCAGCACAGGCCCTGGTCTGGTGAAGATGACCTAACAGGAATCACTGGCCCTGGTGTATTTTCGATGGCATCAGCAAGCAGCACAGACCGTGGTCTAGTGAAGATGGCCTCACAGAAATCACTGGCCCTGGTGTATTGTGGATGGCATCAGCCATCAACACAGGCCCTGGTGTAATGTTAATGTCCTCATCCAACCCCATGGCCCCGGTGCAATGTAGATGGCCTCAGCCAGCAGCACAGGACCTGGTGTAATGTGGATGGCATAATCTAAGAACACTGGCCCTTGTGAAATATGAATGGTATTGGTAAGCAGCACAGACCTTTGTGTAATGTGGATGGCCTTAGCTTAATGTGTAATGTGAATGATATCGGCCAGCATCACAGGCCCTAATGTGGATGGCATCAACGAACATCAAAGGCCCTGGTGGGGTAAAGATGGCCTCACAGGAAGCACAGGCCCTGGTGTAATGTGGAATGTAGAAGCCGGCATCACAGTCTCTGGTGTAATGTGGATGGCCTAAGCCAACAACAGTGGCCCTGGTGAAATGTGGATGGTATTGGCCAGCACCACAGGCCCTGCTGTAATGTAGATGGCATCAGCCAGTAGCACATGCCCTTGAGTATTGTGAATGGCATCAGTCAGCAACACAGTTCCTTGGGTAATGTGGAAGGCTAGCAGCACTGTCCCTGGTGTAATGTGTATTTCGTCAGCCAACAACACTGGCCCTCTTAAATGTGGATGGTATTGGCCAACACCACAGGCCCTGGCGTAATGTGAATGACCTCAGCCAACGCCACTGGCCCTGGTGTAATTGGGATGGCATCAGCCAGTAGCACAGGCCCTTGTGTATTGTGGATCACGTCAGCCAGCAACACAGGCTATGGTAAAATGTAGGGGATGGCTGTAGCTCGGGTGGCAGAGCAGGTCAGCCACTAATCAGAAGGTCGGTGGTTCGATCCCAGGCTGCCTCCTGGCTGCATGCCAAATATCCTTGGGCAAGATACTAACCCCGTGTTTGCCTACTGGTGGTGGCCTACTGGTGCCGCCAGTGTCCGGCAGCCTCGCCTCTGTCAGTGCGCCCCAGGGCAGCTGTGGGTACAATGTAGCTTGCCATCGCCAGTGTGTGAATGGGTGAATGACTGAATGTAGTGTGAAATGCTTTGGGGTCCTTAGGGAATAGAAAAGCGCAGGCCATTTACCATGACCTGAGACAGCAGCGCAGGCCCTGCTGTAGTGAAGTTGGCCTCAGAGGGAGCACTAGCCCTGGTGCAATGTGGATGGCCTAAGCCAGCAACACAGGCCCTTGTGTAATGTGGATGGTATCAGCCAGCACCACAGGCCCTGGTGTGGTGATGATGGCCTCACAGGAAGCACTTTCCCTGGTGAAATGTGAATGTCCTAAGCCAACAACACTGGCCCTGGTGAAATGTGGATGGTATTGGCCAGCACCACAGGCCCTGGTGTAATGTGAATGTCCTCAGCCATGACCACAGGCCCTGATGAAATGTAGTTGGCCTCAGCCATGACCACAGGCCCTGGTGAAATGTAAATGTCCTCAGCCGGTAGCACAGGCCCTGGTGTAATGTGAATGTCCTCAGCCAACACCACTGGCCCTGGTTTAATGTGGATGGCATCAACGAGTAGCACAGGCCCTTGTGTAATGTGGATCACATCAGCCATCAACACAGGCTCTGGTGAAATGTAGATGACCTCAGAAAGCAGCGTAGGCCCTGCTGTCGTGAAGTTGGCCTCAGAGGGAGCACTAGCCCTGGTGCAATGTGGATGGCCTAAGCCAGCAATACAGGCCCTGGTATGGTGACGATAGCCTCACAGGGAGCACATGCCCTGGTGAAATGTGGATGACATCGGCAAGGACCAATGGCCTGGATGTAATGTGGATGGTTTCAGCCAATAGCACAGTCCCTGGTGTGGTGAAGATGGCCTCACAGGAAGCACTGTCCCTGGTGTAATGTGGATGGCCTCAGAAAACAACACTGGCCCTGGTGAAATGTCGTGGTATTAGCCAGCACCACAGGCCCTGGTGTAATGTGAATGTCCTCAGCCAACACCACTGGCCCTGGTGAAATGTCGGTGGTATTGGCCAGCACCACAGGCCGTGGTGTAATGTAGATGGCATCAGCCAGCAACACCACTGGCCCTTGTGAAATGTGGATGGCTTCGACCATCAACACAGGCCCTTGGGTAATGTGGAAGGCTAGCAGCACTGGCCCTTGTGTAATGTGGATGGTATCAGATAGCACCAAAGGCCCTGGTGTGGTGATAATGGCCTCACAGGGAGCACATGCCGTGGTATAATGTGGATGGCCTCAGCCAGTAGCACAGGCCCTGTTGTAATGTGGATGGCCTCATCCAACAACACTGGCCCTTGTGAAATGTGGATGGTATTAGCCAGCACCACAGGCCCTGGTGTAATGTGAATGTCCTCAGCCAACACCACTGGCCCTGGTGTAATGTGGATGGTTTTGGCCAGCACGACAGGCCCTGGTGTAATGTGAATGGCCTCATCCAACAACACTGGCCCTGGTGAAATATGGATGGTATTGGCCAGCACCACAGGCCCTGGTGTAATGTGAATGTCCTCAGCCATGACCACAGGCCCTGATGAAATGTAGTTGTCCTAAGCCATGACCACAGGCCCTGGTGAAATGTAAATGTCCTCAGCCAGTAGCACAGGCCCTGTTGTAATGTGGATGGTCTCATCTAACAACTCTGTCCATGGTGAAATATGGATGGTATTGGTCAGGACCACACACCCTGGTGTAATGTGAATGGCCTTAGCCAACACCACTGGCCCTGGTGAAATGTGCATGATATCGGTCAGCACCAGAGGCCCAGGTGTAATGTGGATGGCATCAACGAGCAGCAGAGGCCCTGTGTGGCCACCCAACCAGGGGTGGCCACACAGCAATCACTGTCCCTGGTGTAATGTGGATGGTAGAAGCCGGCATCACAAGCCGTGATGTAATGTGGATGGCCTCAGCCAAAAGTACAGGCCCTCGTGTGGTGAAGATGGCCTCACAGGAAGAACTGTCCCTTGTGTAATGTGTATGGCCTCAGCCAACAAAAGTGGCCCAAGTGAAATGTGGATTATATTGGCCAGCAACACTGGTGTAATGTGAATATCCTCAGCCAGTAGTAAAGGCCCTTGTGTTTTGTGGAAAGGATCAGCCGGCAACAAAATCCCTGGTGAAATGTGCATGGCCTCATCCAGCACCACAGGCCCTGGTTTGGTGATGATTGCCACACAGGAAGAACTGTCCCTGGTGTAATGTGGATGGCCTCATCCAACAGTACAGGCCCTGGTGAAATGTCGGTAGTATTGGCCAGCACCACAGGCCCTGGTTTAATGTCGGTAGTATTGGCCAGCACCACAGGCCCTGGTTTAATGTAGATGGCATCAGCCAGTAGCACAGGCCCTTGAGTATTGTGAATGGCATCAGCCAGCAACACCACTGGCCGTTGTGAAATGTGGATGGTTTCAGCCAGCAACACTGGCCCTTGGGTAATGTGGAAAGCTAGCAGCACTGGCCCTTGTGTAATGTGGATGGTATCAGCCAGCACCACAGGAACTGGTGTGGTGATGATGGCCTCAGAGGAAGCACTGTCCCTGGTGTAATTTGGATGGCCTCATCAAACAACACTGGCCCTGGTGAAATGTGGATGGTATTAGCCAGCACCACAGGCCCTGGTGTAATGTGAATGTCCTCAGCCAGAAGCACAGGCCCTTGTGTATTGTGGATCACATCAGCCAGCAACACAAGCCCTGGTGAAATGTGGTTTGTATCAACGAGTAGCACAGACCCTGCTGTAATGTCGATGGCCTCAGCCAGCACCACAGGCCCTGGTTTGGTGATGATGGCATCACAGGAAGCACTGGCCCTGGTGTAATGTGGATGGCATTGGCCAGCACCACAGGCCCTGGTGTGATGATGATGGCCTGACAGGAAGCACTGTCCCTGTTGTAATGCGGATGGCCTCAGCCAAAAGTACAGGCCCTGGTGTGGTGAAGATCGCCTCACAAGAAGCACCTTCCCTGATGTAAAGTGTATGGCCACAGCCAACAACAGTGGCCCTGGTGAAATGTGGATGGTATTGGCCTGCACAACAGGCCATGTTGTAATGTGAATGTCCTCAGCCAGTAGCACAGGCCCTTGTGTACTGTGGATCGCATCAGCCAGCAACACAAGCCCTGATGAAATGTGGATGGTATCAACCAGTAGCACAGGCCTTGGTGTAATGTGGATGGCCTCATCCAGCAATACCACAGGCCCTGGTGAAATGTGGTTGTTTTCGGCCAGCAACACAGGCCCTTGGGTAATTTGGATGGCTAGCAGCACAGGCCCTGGTCTGGTGAAGATGGCCTCACAGGAATCACTGGCCCTGGTGTAATTATGATGGCATCAGCAAGCAGCGCAGAACCTGGTCTAGTGAAGATGGCCTCAGAGAAATCACTGGCCCTGGTGTATTGTGGATGGCATTGCCATCAACACAGGCCCTCGTGAAATATAGGCGGCCTCAGCAGGCAGCACAGGCCCTACTGAAATGTGAATGGCCTAAGCCAGCAACACAGTCCCTGGTGTAATGTTAATGTCCTCATTCAACCCCATGGCCCCGGTGCAATATGGATGGCCTCAGCCAGCAGCACAGTCTCTGGTGTAATGTGGATGGCCTAAGCCAACAACAGTGGCCCTGGTGTAATGGGGATGACATCAGGCAGTAGCACAGGCCGTTGTGTATTGTAGATCGCATCAGCCAGCAACACAAACCCAGATGAAATGTGGATGGTTTCGGAAAGCACAAAAGGGCCTGGTGACATGTGGATTGTTTCGGCCTGCACCACAGGCCCTGGTGTAATGTGAATGTCCTCAGCCATGACCACAGGCCCTGGTGAAATGTAAATGTCCTCATCCAGTAGCACAGACCCTGTTGTAATGTTAATGGCCTCAGACAGCAGCCAGGCCTTGGTGAAATGTAGATGGCCTCAGCCGGCAACATGTGCTCTGGTTAAATGTAATCTGCCTCAGCCAGTAGCACAGGCCCTGTTGTCGTGAAGATGGCCTCACAGGAAGCACTGTCCCTGGTGTAATGTGTATTTCCTCAGCAGAAACCACTGGCCCTGATGGTATTGGCCAGCACAACAGGCCCTGGTGTAATGTAGATGGCATCAGCCAGCAACACCACTGGCCCTTGTGAAATGTGGATGGTTTCGGCCAGCAACACAGGCCCTTGGGTAATGTGGAAGGCTAGCAGCACTGGCCCTTGTGTAATGTGGATGGTATCAGCAAACAACAATGGCCCTGGTGAAATGTCGGTGGTATTGGCCAGCACCACAGGCCCTGGTGTAATGTAGATGGCATCAACGAGGAGCACAGGCCCTGGTGTAATGTTGATGGCATCATCCAGCACCACAGGCCCTGGTGTGGTGAAGATGGCCTCACAGGGAGCACTGTCCCTTGTGTAACGTGTATGGCCTCAGCCAACAACAGTGGCCCTGGTGAAATGTGGATTATATTCGCCAGCACCACAGACCCTGGTGTAATGTGAATATCCTCAGCCAGTAGTAAAGGCCCTTGTGTTTTGTGGAACGCATCAGCCAGCAACACAATCCCTGGTGAAATGTGGATGACCTCATCCAGCACCACAGGCCCTGGTTTGGTGATGATTGCCACCTAGGAAGACCTGTACCTGGTGTAATGTGGATGGCCTTATCCAACAGTACAGGTCCTGGTTTAATGTAGATGGCATCAGCCAGTAGCACAGGCCCTTTAGTATTGTGAATGGCATCAGCCACCAACACCACTGGCCCTTGTGAAATGTGGATGGTTTCGGCCAGCAACACAGGCACTTGGGTTATGTGGAAGGCTAGCAGCAATGGCCCTTGTGTAATGTGGATGGTATCAGCTAGCACCACAGGCCCTGGTGTGGTGATGATGGCTTCACAGGAAGCACTGTCCCTGGTGTAATTTGGATGGCCTCATCCAACAACACTGGCCCAGGTGAAATGTGGATGGTATTGGCCAGCACCACAGGCCTTTGTGTAATGTGGATGGTATTGGCCAGCACCACAGGCCCTGGTGTAATGCGAATGGCCTCATCCAACAACACAGGCCCTTGGGAAATGTGGATGGTATTGGCCAGCACAACAGGCCTTGGTGTAATGTGATTGTCCTAGGCCAGAAGCACAGGCCCTTGAGTATTGTGGATCGCATCAGCCAGCAACACAAGCCCTGGTGATGTGGTTGGTATCAACGAGTAGCACAGGCCCTGGTGTAATGTGGATGGACTCGGCCATGACCACAGGCCCTGATGAAATGTAGTTGTCCTCAGCCATGACCACAGGCCCTGGTGAAATGTAAATGTCCTCAGCCAGTAGCACAGGCCCTGTTGTAATGTGGATGGCCTCATCTAACAACTCTGTCCCTGTTGAAATATGGATGGTATTGGTCAGCACCACACACCCTGGTGTAATGTGAATGGCCTTAGCCAGCACCACTGGCCCTGGTGAAATGTGCATGATATCGGTCAGCACCAGAGGCCCAGGTGTAATGTGGATGGCATCAACGAGCAGCAGAGGCCATGGTGGGGTGAAGATGGCCACACAGCAATTACTGTCCCTGGTGTAATGTGGATGGTAAAAGCCGGCATCACAGGCCGTGATGTAATGTGGATCGCCTCAGCCAGCACCACAGGCCCTGGTGTGGTGAAGATGGCCTCACAGGACGCACAGGCCATGGTGTAATGTGGATGGCCTCAGACAGCAGCCAGGCCCTGTTGTGGTGAAGATGGCCTCACAGGAAGCAATGTCACTGGTTTAATGTGTATTTCCTCAGCCAACACCACTGGCCCTGGTGCAATGTGGATGGCCTCAGCCAGTAGCACAGGCTCTTTTGTAATGTGGATGGACTCATCTACCAACACTGGCCCAGGTGTAATGTGGATGGTAATGGCCAGCACCACAGACCTTGGTGTAATGTAGATGGCCTTAGCCAACACCACTGGCCCTGGTGAAATGTGGATGACATCGGCAAGGACCAATGGCCCTGATGTAATGTGGATGGTTTCAGCCAACAGCACAGTCCCGGGTGTGGTGAAGATGGCCTCACAGGAAGCACTGTCCCTGGTGTAATGTGGATGGCCTCAGAAAACAACAATGGCCCTGGTGAAATTTGGATGGTATTGGCCAGTACCACAGGCCGTTGTGTAATGTGGTTGGCCTCAGCCAACACCACTGGCCCTGGTGTAATTTGGATGACATCAGCCAGTATCACAGGCCCTTCTGTGTTGTGGATGTCATCAGCCAGCAACACAAGCCCTTGTGAAATGTGGATGGTTTCGGACAGCACCAAAGGGCCTTGTGAAATGTGGATGGTATTGGCCAGCACCACAGGCCCTGGTGTAATGTGGATGGCCTCATCCAGCAACACCACAGGCCCTGGTCAAATGTGGTTGTTTTTGGCCAGCAACACAGGCACTTGGGTAATTTGGATGGCTAGCAGCACAGGCCCTGGTCTGGTGAAGATGGCCTCACAAGAATCACTGGCCCTGGTGTATTTTCGATGGCATCAGCAAGCAGCACAGACCGTGGTCTAGTGAAGATGGCCTCACAGAAATCATTGGCCCTGGTGTATTGTGGATGGCATCGGCCGTCAACACAGGCCCTCGTGAAATATAGGTAACCTCAGCCAGCAGCACAGGCGCTACTGCAATGTGAATGGCCTCAGCCAGCAACACAGTCCCTGGTGTAATGTTAATGTCCTCATCCAACCCCATGGCCCCGGTGCAATGTGGATGGCCTCAGCCAGCAGCACAGGACCTGGTGTAATGTGGATGGCATAATCTAACAACACTGGCCCTTGTGAAATTCAAATTCAAATTCAAATTCAAATTTTATTTGTCACGTACACAGTCATACACAGTACGATATGTAGTGAAATGCTTGGACAACTGCTCGTGACCTAAAGAAAACAAAAAAGGAAAAGGCTATGAATAAGATAGGAAATAAATATGAAAAATTAAAAAGGGTAAATTTAACTAGGAAGGAATAAAATATAAGTTAAGGTTAAAAATGAAATAACTGTACAACACAAATTAGAATGAAGGGTAAATTTAACTGGGAAGAATAAGATAAAGATAAATATATAAATTAAAGTTGAAAATAAAATAACTGTACAACAAAATACACAAGACACAATATAGAACTATATAAGAATGTATGAAGAAATCTAAATATAAATAAATATATACACAATAACAGCAGCTGTACAAGTATTAACCGGAAATGAAGAATATAGTGACCAGTGTTGTGCAAAACCAAAGTCCAGAAAGTCCAGTGTGTGTGTAAGAACCATATGTGTGTGGATGGTATTGGTAAGCACCACACACCCTGGTGTAATGTGCATGATATCGGCCAGCATAACAGGCCCTAATGTGGATGGCATCAACGAGCATCAAAGGCCCTGGTGGGGTAAAGATGGCCTCACAGGAAGCACAGTCTCTGGTGTAATGTGGATGGCCTCAGCAAACAACACTGGCCTTGGTGAAATGTCGATGGTATTGGCCAGCACCACAGGCCCTTGAGTATTGTGAATGGCATCAGCCAGCAACACAGCCCTTTGGGTAATGTGGAAGGCTAGCAGCACAGGCCCTTGGGTAATGTGGATAGTATCAGCCAGCACCACAGGCCCTGGTGTGGTGAAGATGGCCTCACAGGAAGCACTGTCCCTGGTGTAATTTGGATGGCCTCATCCAACAACACTGGCCCTGGTGAAATGTGGATGGTATTGGCTAGCAGCACAGGCCCTGGTGTAACGTGAATTTCCTCATCCAACAACACTGGCCCTGGTGAAATGTGGATGGTATTTGCCAGCACCACAGGCCCTGGTGTAATGTGAAAGTCCTCAGCCATGACCACAGGCCCTGATGAAATGTAGTTGGCCTCAGCCATGACCACAGGCCCTGGTGAAATGTAAATATCCTCAGCCAGCAGCACAGCCCCTGTTGTAATGTGGATGTCCTCATCTAACAACTCTGTCGCTGGTGAAATATGGATGATATTGGTCAGCACCACACACTCTGGTGAAATGTGCATGATATTGGTCAGGCACCACAGGCCCAGGTGTAATGTGGATTGCATCAACGAGCAGCAGAGGCCCTGGTGTGGTGAAGATGGCCTCACAAGAAGCACTGTCCCTTGTGTAATGTGTATGGCCTAAGCCAACAACAGTGGCCCTGGTGAAATGTGGATTATATTGGGCGGCACCACAGGCCCTGGTGTAATGTGAATATCCTCAGCCAGTAGCACAGGCCCTTGTGTTTTGTGGAACGCATCAGCCAGCAACACAATCCCTGGTGAAATGTGGATGGCCTCATCCAGCACCACACACCCTGGTGTGGTGAAGATGGCCACACAGGAAGCACAGGCCATGGTGTAATGTGGACTGCCTCAGACAGCAGCCAGGCCCTGGTGAAATGTAGATGGCCTCAGCCGGCAACATGCGCTCTGGTGACATTTAGTCTGCCTCAGCCAGTAGCACAGTCCCTGTTGTGGTGAAGATGGCCTCACAGGAAGCACTGTCCCTGGTGTAATGTGGATGGCCTAAGCCAGCAATGCGGGCCCTGTTGTGGTGACGATAGCCTCACACGGAGCACATGCCGTGGTATAATATGGATGGCCTCAGCCAGTAGCACAGGCCCTGTTGTAATGGGGATGGTATTGGCCAGCACCACAGGCCCTGGTTTGGTGATGATGGCCAGACAGGAAGCACTGTGCCTGGTGCAATGCGGATGGCCTCATCCAGCAACACTGGCCCTGGTGAAATGTGGATGGTATTGGCCAGCACCACAGGCCGTTGTGTAATTTGGATGGCCTCAGCCAACACCACTGGCCCTGGTATAATGTGTATGTGATGCCATACACAGGCCCTTCTGTGTTGTGGATGTCATCAGCCAGCAACACAAGCCCTGGTGAAATGTGGATGGCCTCAGCCAACAACAGTGGCCCTGGTGAAATGTGGATGGTATTGGCTAGCACCACAGGCCGTTGTGTAATGTGGATGGCCTCAGCCAGTAGCACAGGCTTGTGTACGATCCACAGTACACAAGGGTGTACTGTGGATCGCATCAGCCAGCAACACAAGCCCTGATGAAATGTGGATGGTATCAACGAGTAGCACAGGCCCTGGTGTAATGTGGATGGCCTCATCCAGCAACACCACAGGCCCTGGTGAAATGTGGTTGTTTTCGGCCAGTAACACAGGACCTTGGGTAATTCGGATGGCTAGCAGCACAGGCCCTGGTCTAGTGAAGATGGCCTAAGAGAAATCACTGGCCCTGGTGTATTGTGGATGGCATCAGCCATCAACACAGGCCCTCGTGAAATATAGGTGGCCTCAGAGGGCATCACAGGCCCTAATGTGGATGGCATCAACGAGCATCAAAGGCCCTGGTGGGGTAAAGATGGCCTCACAGGAAGCACAGGCCCTGGTGTAATGTGGATGGTAGAAGCCAGCATCACAGTCTCTGGTGTAATGTGGATGGCCTAAGCCAACAACAGTGGCCCTGGTGTCATGGTCCCCGTGCCTGCTCGGCTGGCCCTGTGTGGCCACATGTTATGTTTTGTCTTTTCTCTCTCTCCTCTCTCTCTGCTCGCTGCCTGGGCGGAGCTCATTGTGAGCTCCCGGCCTCCACCACCTGTAGGCAATCACCTGTGGCTCCTCACCTTGTTTGCTCCCGCTACTTAAGGCAGTGACTGATAGCACCTCGCCGCTGGACTATTGAATAACGCTCGTCAGTGCTACTTTAGCCTCAGCCAGTTTTGAGCTCTGTCTGTGAAAGTTCCGTGCTAACTCTTGTTCTCTGTATGCAGATTTCTCGTGCTTGGTTTGGAGACTCTGGACGCTTTTCCCGACCCTGCTCTGCACCCCTGGGAACCCTGGCCCCCTTCTCCTTCACCTGTATATAGTGCACCTGGAGTGTGTAAATAAACCTGTTTTTCTGAGATTTCAGTCTGCGCCGAGTCCTCCCTGCTCCTCCGTGACAGAATAGTCCAGCCAACCATGGACTCAGCAGACTCTGCTTCCTCGGCCCCGGCCCCGATTACCTTGGAGGAGCTACTACACCGGCACGAGCAGATGTTAGTCCGGCTCAGTGGAGAGGTGGCCGCCTTGGCTCTGGCCGTCGCCCAACGAACACCACTAGAGGCGAGCCCCCCCAAGGCGAGCCCCCCGGAGTGCCCAGCCTCTGCCTCATCTCCTCAGGTAACATCAGGCTTTGCTGCAAGCGCTGCTGCACCACCTCTCTCCTCTGTGTCTTTGGATAAGCTGTTGCCCACACCTGAGGCATTCACGGGGGAGCTGGGGAAGTGCGTGGGGTTTTTGATGCAGTGCGCTATGCATTTTCGCCAATTGCCACATGTCTTTTCTAGCGATGAGGTCAAGATCGCCTATTTCGTTCAGCTGTTACGTGACCGTGCTTTGACCTGGGCGCAGGCTCAACTTCAAGCAAACCCTGTAATTACGTATGCTGACTTCCTTTCCAAGTTTAAAGCTGTGTTTGATAAGGGCTCCAGCACAGAAGCCGCCGGTCACCGCTTACTCAACCTTAAACAAGGTAAGCGCAGCATGGCTGATTATTCTGTTGATTTTTGGACCCTGGCAGCGCAAACAAAGTGGGGGCAGGAGGCATTAAGGACCACGTTACTAAATAACATCAACGACGACCTAAAGGACGAATTAATGATGCGTGAGCTCCCTCAATCTCTGGAGGCTGTTATGTCGCTGTGTATTCAGGTGGATGATCGGCTGCGTGCGCGCCGGAGCGTGCGGAGGCACGCACCGCGGGAGCCGCGGGCAACAAGAGACCCTTCCCCCGAGTCACGAGGAGCCCGTGAGTACAGCGGGGGCGAGGAAGGAGAGCAGCTGATGCAGATAGGACACTCCCGCCTTTCACCCGCGGAACGTCAGCGTCGGTTCTCCGCTGGTGAGTGCCTGTATTGCGGCCGTAAGGGTCACTTTATCTCCACCTGCCCGGCTCTGGCAAAAGAGCGCGCCCACCAGTAATGGAGAGGGTACTGGTGGGCGACCTGTCTGGTAAACACTCCCATCCACGTTTAACATTGCCCGCAAAGCTCACGATACAGACAGCGATTCACCCTCTTTCTGCATTAATAGACTCTGGTGCTGAGCAGAGCTTCATTAATATCTCCCTAGCCACAAAGCTGAACGTTGCTACCACAGCTTTGCCTAATCCGCTCCGTGTGTCTGCCTTATCAGGCCAACGTTTGCCAGACATCACTTATATTACTGAACCCTTGTCTCTCACACTCTCCGGTAACCATACTGAAAGGATTAGCTTCTTTGTGTTCAAGACACCGTTTGCACCACTTGTGTTAGGTTACCCCTGGTTGGTGCAACATAACCCCCAGATAGACTGGAAGAAAGAGCGTGTTACGGGGTGGAGTGTGGAATGCCACATGAACTGTCTTAAAACTGCCACCCCCCCGGTCACTCGGCTAACCACAATTGAGCCCACAGAGGAGTGCGATTTGTCCGCTGTTCCCTTTGTCTATCACGACCTGGCAGCAGTATTCAGCAAGGACAAAGCAAAAATGCTCCCCCCCCACAGGCCCTATGACTGTGCCATTGACCTCCTCCCGGGGGCGCCGCTTCCCTCTGGCCGCTTGTATAGTCTCACCCAACCTGAGAGAGAGACAATGGAGAAATACATCACCGACTCGCTGGCCGCGGGCATTATGCGGTCCTCTTCTTCTCCTGTGGGTGCGGGGTTTTTTTTCGTCAGCAAGAAAGACAAAACCCTCCGGCCGTGTATAGACTATCGTGGCCTCAACAGAATCACGATCAAAAACAAATACCCGCTGCCCCTTCTCTCCTCTGCCTTTGAACTACTTCAAGGGGCTACAGTGTTCACCAAACTCGATCTGAGAAACGCTTACCACCTAGTGAGGATTCGAAAGGGAGACGAGTGGAAGATACACATCTTGGTCATTTTGAGTATTTGGTAATGCCCTTCGGTCTGACGAACGCCCCTGCTGTTTTCCAAGCGCTAGTCAATGATGTCCTCAGGGATTTTATTAACCGCTGTGCTTTTGTCTACCTTGATGACATTCTTGTTTTTTCAAAGACTGTGAAGGAGCACGAAGTCCATGTGAGACAGATTCTCCAGCGCCTGTTGGAGAACAGACTCTTTGTGAAGGCGGAGAAATGTGACTTCCACGTAGACTCAGTGGCGTTCTTGGGGTACATCATCACTCAAGGTAATCTGAAGCCTGACCCGGCAAAGGTCCAAACAGTCCTAGACTGGCCCAAGCCCCCAAATCGCCTGCAGCTCCAGCGTTTTTTGGGCTTTGCCAATTTCTACAGGCGCTTCATTAAAGATTATAGTAAGATCGCATTGCCTCTCACAAGACTTACTTCCCTGAAGGTGTCGTTTCAGTGGGACCCGCCAGCCCAGGAGGCGTTCGCCTGCCTAAAGGAAAGGTTTGCCACCGCTCCTATCCTTCAACAGCCTGACCTCAACCAACAGTTCGTGGTGGAGGTGGATGCGTCGGAGACGGGGGTTGGGGCAGTCCTGTCTCAGCGCTTTAAAGGTAAACTCCACCCGTGTGCCTTCTTCTCTCACCGCCTCACACCAGCGGAGCGGAATTACGACATCGGGGACCGAGAGCTGCTGGCTGTGAAACTCGCACTAGAGGAATGGAGGCACTGGCTAGAGGGCGCTGAGCATCCCTTTATTGTATGGACAGACCACAAAAACCTGGAGTACATCCGGTCAGCGAAGCGTCTCAACTCCCGGCAGGCCAGGTGGGCTCTGTTTTTCTCACGGTTTGATTTTTTTCTCTCACCTACAGGCCCGGGTCACGAAACGTAAAACCTGCCGGCCCTGGTCCCACATAGCCCTGGACTTCGTCACGGGGCTGCCGTCCTCTTCAGGTAACACAGTAATACTAACCATTGTGGACCGTTTTTCTAAGGCTGCACATTTTGTTGCCCTCACAAAGCTCCCGACCGCACTGGAGACTGCTCAACTGCTCACGGCACATGTGTTTAGGCTGCACGGCATCCCTGACGACATCGTTTCCGACAGAGGCACTCAGTTCACCTCGCGGGTTTGGATTTCAGTCTGCGCCGAGTCCTCCCTGCTCCTCCGTGACACCTGGTGTAATGGGGATGGCATCAGCCAGTAGCACAGGCCCTTGTGCATTGTGGATCGCATCAGCCAGCAACACAAGCCCTGGTGAAATGTGGATGGTTTCGGACAGCACCAAAGGGCCTTGTGAAATGTGAATGGTTTCGGGAGGCACCACAGGCCCTGGTGTAATGTGCATGTCCTCAGCCATTAGCACAGGCCCTGTTGTAATGTGGATGGCCTCATCTAACAACTCTGTCGCTGGTGAAATATGGATGGTATTGGTCAGCACCAATCACCCTGGTGAAAAGTGTACGATATCGTTAAGCACCACAGGCCCAGGTGTAATGTGGATGGCATCAACGAATATCGGAGGCCCTGGTGTGGTGAAGATTGCCTCACAGGAAGCACTGTCCCTTGTGTAATGTGTATGGCCTCAGCCAACAACAGTGGCCCTGGTGAAATGTGGATTATATTGGGCAGCACCACAGGCCCTGGTTTGGTCATGATTGCCACACAGGAAGAACTGTACCTGGTGTAATGTGGATTGCGTCATCCAACAGTACAGGCCCTGGTGTGGTGAAGATGGCCTCACAGGAAGCACAGGCCATGGTGTAATGTGGATGGCCTCAGACAGCAGCCAGGCCCTGGTGAAATGTAGATGGCCTCACCCGGCAACATGCGCTCTGGTGAAATGTAGTCTGCCTCAGCCTGTCATGATACGGCTGTGTGGCAGGCGGGAGGAGGACCCACTCGCAAGATTCACAAACACGGGGATGAACTCAAAAGCAGCTTTATTGCTGACAGGCAGAACATAGGAAATACAGAACTCAACTAAACTGGGAATAAATAAACTAACACTCGTAGGGAGACACAGGGAATCCACACAGCAATGAGGGAGAACGCGACGCCGAACAGAGGGAGATGCAGACAGAAATACACAGAGGGTTAACGAGGAAAGTGGGAACACACGGGGAACACAGCTGACACAGATAACCATAACGAGACAGGGCGGGGTGAACATAACACTGACGGGAGACGGGCAGAGTCAAACAGGAAGTACAGAGGTTCAGACAGGAGGAGAGAGAGCACAGGGAAAACACAGACATAACGGGCTGGGGAAACATGGAACAACCACAAAGGGAGACGAGGGCTCATAAATACACAGAGGGCACACAGGGGGGGAGAGAGAGCACGGGGAGAACTTAGACAAAACGGGCAGGGGAAACATGGAATAAAACATAAGGAGAGACGAGGGCTCACAGATACACAGAGGGGCACACAGGGGGTAAAAGCCACGAAGGGAAAACACTTAGGGAACAACACAAAAGGGCAACTCAGGAAACATGGCCTAAATAGGGAAAAAAATACAAACATACAAGAAAACTAAGAATACTAGGCCAACATGGCCCAGGACCATGACACAGCCAGTAGCACAGGCCCTGTTGTGGTGAAGATGGCCTCACAGGAAGCACTGTCCCTGGTTTAATGTGTATTTCGTCAGCCAACACCACTGGCCCTGGTGCAATGTGGATGGCCTCAGCCAGTAGCACAGGCCCTGTTGTAATGTGGATGGCCTCATCTACCAACACTGGCCCAGGTGTAATGTGGATGGTAATGGCCAGTACCACAGACCTTGGTGTAATGTGGATGGCCTTAGCCAACACCACTGGCCCTGGTGAAATGTGGATGACATCGGCAAGGACCAATGGCCCTGATGTAATGTGGATGGTTTCAGCCAACAGCACAGTCCCGGGTGTGGTGAAGATGGCCTCACAGGAAGCACTGTCCCTTGGTGTAATGTGGATGGCCTCAGCAAACAACAATGGCCCTGGTGAAATGTTGTTGGTATTGGCCAGCACCACAGGACCTGGTGTAATGTAGATGGCATCAGCTAGTAGCACAGGCCCTTGAGTATTGTGAATGGCATCAGCCAGCAAAACCACTGGCCCTTGTGAAATGTGGATGGTTTCAGCCAGCAACACAGGCCGTTGGGTTATGTGGAAGGCTAGCAGCACTGGCCCTTGTGTAATGTGGATGGTATCGGCCAGCACCACAGGCCCTGGTGTGGTGATGATGGCCTCACAGGAAGCACTGTCCTTGGTGTAATTTCGATGGCCTCATCCAACAACACAGGCCCTGGTGTAATGTGAATGTCCTCAGCCAACACCACTGGCCTTGGTGTAATGTGGATGGCATCAGCCAGTAGCACAGGCCCTTGTGTATTGTGGATTGCATAAGCCAGCAACAAAAGCCCTGGTGAAATGTGGTTGGTATCAACGAGTAGCACAAGCCCTGGTGTAATGTGAATGGCCTCAGCCAGCACCACAGGCCCTGGTTTGGTGATGATGGCATCACAGGAAGCACTGGCAGTGGTGTAATGGGGATGGCCTCATCCAACAACACAGGCCCTGGTGAAATGTGGATGGTATTGACCAGCACCACAGGCTGTTGTGTAATTTGGATGGCCTCAGCCAACACCACTGGCCCTGGTGTAATGTGGATGGCATCAGCCAGTATCCCACGCCCTTCTGTGTTGTGGATGTAATCAAGCCAGCAACACAAGCCCTGGTGAAATGTGGATGGTATTGGCCAGCACCACAGGCCCTGGTGTAATGTGAATGTCCTCAGCCAACACCACTGGCCTTGGTGTAATGTGGATGGTATTGGCCAGCACCACAGGCCCTGGTGTAATGTGAATGGCCTCATGCAACAACACTGGCCTTGGTGAAATGCGGATGGTATTGGCCAGCTCCACAGGCCCTGGTGTAATGTGTTTGTCCTCAGCCAGAAGCACAAGCCCGTGTGTATTGTGGATCGCATCAGCCAGCAACACAATCCCTGGGCAAATGTGGTTGGTATCAAGGAGTAGCACAGGCCCTGGTGTAATGTGGATGGACTCAGCCATGACCACAGGCCCTGATGAAATGTAGTTGTCCTCAGCCATGACCACTGGCCCTGGTGAAATGTGCATGATATCGGTCAGCACCAGAGGCCCAGGTGTAATGTGGATGGCATCAACGAGCAGCAGAGGCCCTGGTGGGGTGAAGATGGCAACACAGCGTAATGTGGATCGTAAAAGCCGGCATCACAGGCCGTGATGTAATGTGGATCGCCTCAGCCAAAAGCACAGGCCCTGGTGTGGTGATGATGGCCTCACAGGAAGCACTGCCCCTGGTGTAATTTGGATGGCCTCATCCAACAACACAGGCCCTGGTGTATTGTGAATGTCCTCAGACAACACCACTGGCCTTGGTGTAATGTGGATGGTATTGGCCAGCACCACAGGCCCTGGTGTAATGTGAATGGCCTCATCCAACAACACTGGCCCTGGTGAAATGTGGATGGTATTGGCCAGCACCACAGGCCCTGGTGTAATGTGAATGTCCTCAGCCAACACCACTGGCCTTGGTGTAATGTGGATGGTATTGGCCAGCACCACAGGCCCTTGTGTATTGTGGATCGCATCAGCCAGCAACACAAGCTCTGGTGAAATGTGGTTGGTATCAACGAGTAGCACAGGCCCTGGTGTAATGTGGATGGCCTCAGTCAGCACCACAGGCCCTGGTTTGGTGATGATGGCCTGACAGGAAGCACTGTCCCTGGTGTAATTTGGATGGCCTCATCCAACAACACTGGCCCTGGTGAAATGTGGATGGTTTTTGCCAGCACCAAAGGCCATAGTGTAATGTGGATGGCCTCAGCCAACACCATTGGCCCTTCTGTGTTGTGGATGTAATCAAGCCAGCAACACAAGCCCTGGTGAAATGTGGATGGTATTGGCCAGCACCAAAGGCCCTGGTGTAATGTGGATGGCCTCAGCCAAAAGTACAGGCCCTGGTGTGGTGAAGATGGCCTCACAGGAAGCACTGTCCCTGATCTAAAGTGTATGGCCTCAGCCAACAACAGTGGCCCTGGTGAAATGTGGATAGTATTGGCCAGCACAACAGGCCATGTTGTAATGTGAATGTCCTCAGCCAGTAGCACAGGCCCTATTGTAATGTGGATTGCCTGATCTAACAACTCTGTCGCTGATGATATATGGATGGTATTGGTCAGCACCACACACCCTCGTGAAATGTGTATGATATCGGTAAGCACCACAGGCCCAGGTGTAATGTGGATGGCATCAACGAGCAGCAGAGGCCCTGGTGGGGTAAAGATGGCCTCACAGGAAGCACAGGCCTTGGTGTAATGTGGATGGTAGAAGCCGGCATCGCAGTCTCTGGTGTAATTGGCATGGCGCCAGCCAGTAGCACAGGTCCTTGGTTATTGTGGATCGCATCAGCCAGCAACACAAGCCCTGGTGAAATGTGGTTGGTATCAACGAGTAGCACAAGCCCTGGTGTAATGTGAATGGCCTCAGCCAGCACCACAGGCCCTGGTTTGGTGATGATGGCATCACAGGAAGCACTGGCAGTGGTGTAATGTGGATGGCCTGAGCACACAACACTGGCCCTGGTGTAATGTGGATGGTTTCAGGCAGCAGCACTGGCCCTTGTGTAATGTGGATGGTATTGGCCAGCACCACAGGCCCTGGTGTAATGTGAATGGCCTCAGCCAGTAGCACAGGCCCTGTTTTAATGTGGATGGCCTGATCTAACAACTCTGTCACTGGTGAAATAATAATACTAATAATAATAATGGATACTTTATTGATCCCCATGGGGAAATTACTTGTTTTCTCTGCATTTGACCCATTCACTCAGTGAAGCAGTGGGCAGCCCACTAAGCAGGCACCCGGGGAGCAGTGTGTAGGGACGGTACCTTGCTCAGGGGTACCTCAGGGTAGCCGTTAGGTGGATTCGAACCACCGACCTTCCGATCATGGGGTGACCACTTTACCTACTGAGCTATCCCTGCCCTAAATATGGATGGTATTGGTCAGCACCACACACCCTGGTGAAATGTGTATGATATCGGTAAGCACCACAGGCCCAGGTGTAATGTGGATGGCATCAACGAGCAGCAGAGGCCCTGGTGTGGTGAAGATGGCCTCACAGGAAGCACTGTCCCTTGTGTAATGTGCATGGCCTAAGCCAACAACAGTGGCCCTGGTGAAATGTGGATTATATTGGCCAGCACCACAGGCCCTGGTGTAATGTGAATATCCTCAGCCAGTAGTAAAGGCCCATGTCTTTTGTGGAACGCATCAGCCAGCAACACAATCCCTGGTGAAATGTGGATGGCCTCATCCAGCACCACAAGCCCTGGTTTGGTGATGATTGCCACACAGGAAGAACTGTACCTGGTGTAATGTGGATGGCCTCATCCAACAGTACAGGCCCTGGTGTCGTGAAGATGGCCTCACAGGAAGCACAGGCCATGGTGTAATGTGGATGGCCTCAGACAGCAGCCAGGCCCTGGTGAAATGTAGATGGCCTCAGCCGACAACATGCGCTCTGGTGAAATGTAGTCTGCCTCAGCCAGTAGCACAGGCCCTGTTGTGGTGAAGATGACCTCACAGGAAGCACTGTCCCTGGTGTAATGTGTATTTCCTCAGCCAAAAACACTGGCCCTCTTTAAATGGGGATGGTATTGGCCAACACCACAGGCCCTGGCGTAATGTGAATGTGCTCAGCCAACAACACAGGCCCTGGTGTAATGTGGATCGCATCAGCCAGCAACACAAGCCCTGGTGAAATGTGGTTGGTATCAACGAGTAGCACAAGCCCTGGTGTAATGTGAATGGCCTCAGCCAACAACACTGGCCCTCTTTAAATGTGGATGGTATTGGCCAACACCACAGGCCCTGGCGTAATGTGAATGTCCTCAGCCAACACCACTGGCCCTGGTGTAATGTGGATGGCATCAGCCAGTAGCACAGGCCCTTGTGTATTGTGGATCGCATCAGCCAGCAACACAAGCCCCGGTGACATGTGGACTGTTTCGGACTGCACCACAGGCCCTGGTTTAATGTGGATGGCATCAACGAGTAGCACAGGCCCTTGTGTAATGTGGATTACATCAGCAAGCAACACAGGCTCTGGTGAAATGTAGATGACCTCAGACAGCACCACAGGCCCTGTTGTGGTGAAGATGACCTCACAGGAAGCACTGTCCCTGGTGTAATGTGTATTTCTTCATCCAACAACACTGGCCCTGGTGAAATGTGGATTATATTGGCCAGCACCACAGGCCCTGGTGTAATGTGAATATCCTCAGCCAGTAGTAAAGGCCCTTGTGTTTTGTGGAACGCATCAGCCAGCAACACAATCCCTGGTGAAATGTGGATGGCCTCATCCAGCACCACAGGCCCTGGTTTGGTGATGATTGCCACACAGGAAGAACTGTACCTGGTGTAATGTGGATGGCCTCATCCAACAGTACAGGCCCTGGTGTGGTGAAGATGGCCTCACAGGAAGCACTGTCCCTGGTGTAATGTGTATTTCCTCAGCCAACAACACTGGCCCTCTTTAAATGTGGATGGTATTGGCCAACACCACTGGCCCTGGTGTAATGTGGATGGCATCAGCCAGTAGCACAGGCCCTTGTGTATTGTGGATCGCATCAGCCAGCAACACAAGCCCCGGTGACATGTGGACTGTTTCGGACTGCACCACAGGCCCTGGTTTAATGTGGATGGCATCAACGAGTAGCACAGGCCCTTGTGTAATGTGGATTACATCAGCAAGCAACACAGGCTCTGGTGAAATGTAGATGACCTCAGACAGCAGCACAGGCCCTGCTGTCGTGAAGTTGGCCTCAGCACTAGCCCTGGTGCAATGTGGATGGGCTCAGCCAGCAATACAGGCCCTGGTGTGGTGACGATAGCCTCACAGGGAGCACATGCCGTGGTATAATATGGATGGCCTCAGCAAGTAGCACAGGCCCTGTTGTATTGGGGATGGTATTGGCCAGCACCCCAGGCCCTGGTGTGGTGTTGATGGCATCACAGGAAGCACTGGCAGTGGTGTAATGTGGATGGCCTGAGCCAACAACACTGGCCCTGGTGTAATGTGGTTGGTATTGGCCAGCACCACAGGACCTGGTGTGGTGATGATGGCCTCACAGGAAGCACTGTCCCTGGTGTAATGGGGATGGCCTCATCCAACAACACTGGCCTTGGTGAAATGTGGATGGTATTGGCTAGCACCACAGGCCATTGTGTGTAATGTGGATGGCATCAGCCAGTATCACAGGCCCTTCTGTGTTGTGGATGTCATCAGCCAGCAACACAAGCCCTGGTGAAATGTGGATGGTATTGGCCAGCACAACAGGCCATGTTGTAATGTGAATGTCCTCAGCCAGTAGCACAGGCCCTGTTGTAATGTGGATGGCCTCATCTAACAACTCTGTCGCTGGTGAAATATGGATGCTATTTGTCAGCGCCACACACCCTGGTGTAATGTGGATGGCCTCAGCCAACACCACTGGCCCTGGTATAATCTGTATGGCATCAGCCAGTATCACAGGCCCTTCTGTGTTGTGGATGTCATCAGCCAGCAACACAAGCCCTGGTGAAATGTGGATGGTTTTGGACAGCACCAAAGGGCCTGGTGAAATGTGGATGGTATTGGCCAGCACCAAAGGCCCTGGTGTAATGTGGATGGCCTCAGCCAAAAGTACAGGCCCTGATGTCGTGAAAGTGGCCTCACAAGAAGCACTGTCCCTGGTGAAATGTGGATGGTATTGGCCAGCACTAAAGGACGTTGTGTAATGTGGATGGCCTCAGCCAACACCACTGGCCCTTCTGTGTGGTGGATGTCATCAGCCAGCAACACAAGCCCTGGTGAAATGTGGATGGCCTCAGCCAACAACAGTGGCCCTGGTGAAATGTGGATCGTACTGGCCAGCACAACAGGCCATTTTGTAATGTGAATGTCCTCAGCCAGTAGCACAGGCCCTTGTGTACTGTGGATCGCATCAGCCAGCAACACAGGCCCTGGTGTAATGTGGATGGCCTCATCCAGCAACACCACAGGCCCTGGTGAAATGTCGTTGTTTTCGGCCAGCAACACAGGCCCTTGGGTAATTCGGATGGCTAGCAGCACAGGCCCTGGCCTGTTGAAGATGGCCTCAAAGGAATCACTGGCCCTGGTGTATTTCCAATGGCATCAGCAAGCAGCACAGACCCTGGTCTAGTGAATATGGCCTCAGAGAAATCACTGGCAGTGGTGTAATGTGGATGGCCTGAGCCAACAACACTGGCCCTGGTGTAATGTGGATGGTTTCAGCCAGCAGCACTGGCCCTTGTGTAATGTGGATGGTATTGGCCAGCACCACAGGCCCTGGTGTAATGTGAATGGCCTCAGCCAGTAGCACAGGCCCTGTTTTAATGTGGATGGCCTGATCTAACAACTCTGTCGCTGGTGAAATATGGATGGTATTGGTCAGCACCACACACCCTGGTGAAATGTGTATGATATCGGCAAGCACCACAGGCCCAGGTGTAATGTGGATGGCATCAACGAGCAGCAGAGGCCCTGGTGTGGTGAAGATGGCCTCACAGGAAGCACTGTCCCTTGTGTAATGTGGATGGCCTAAGCCAACAACATTGGCCCTGGTGAAATGTGGATTATATTGGGCAGCACCACAGGCCCTGGTGTAATGTGAATATCCTCAGCCAGTAGTAAAGGCCCTTGTGTTTTGTGGAACGCATCAGCCAGCAACACAATCCCTGGTGAAATGTGGATGGCCTCATCCAGCACCAGAGGCCCTGGTTTGGTGATGATTGCCACACAGGAAGAACTGTACCTGGTGTAATGTGGATGGCCTCATCCAACAGTACAGGCCCTGGTGTGGTGAAGATGGCCTCACAGGAAGCACAGGCCATGGTGTAATGTGGATGGCCTCAGACAGCAGCCAGGCCCTGGTGAAATGTAGATGGCCTCAGCCGGCAACATGCGCTCTGGTGAAATGTAGTCTGCCTCAGCCAGTAGCACAGGCCCTGTTGTGGTGAAGATGACCTCAAAGGAAGCACTGTCCCTGTTGTAATGTGTATTTCCTCGGCCAACAACACTGGCCCTCTATAAATGTGGATGGTATTGGCCAACACCACAGGCCCTGGCGTAATGTGAATGTGCTCAGCCAACACCACTGGCTCTGGTGTAATGGGGATGGCATCAGCCAGTAGCACAGGCCCTTGTGTATTGTGGATCGCATCAGCCAGGTTTTGTGATGATGGCATCACAAGAAGCACTGGCAGTCGTGTAATGTGGATGGCCTGAGCCAACAACACTGGCCCTGGTGTAATGTGGATGGTATTGGCCAGCACCACAGGCCCTGGTGTAATGTGAATGTCCTCAGCCAGAAGCAGAGGCCCTTGTGTATTGTGGATCGCATCAGCCAGCAACACAAGCCCTGGTGAAATGTGGTTGGTATCAACGAGTAGCACAGGCCCTGGTGTAATGTGGATGGCCTGAGCCAACAACACTGGCCCTGGTGAAATGTGGATGGTATTGGCCAGCACCACTGGCCCTTGTATAATGTGGGTGGCATCAACGAGTAGCACAGGCCCTTGTGTAATGTTGATGGCATCATCCAGCACCACAGGCCCTGGTGTGGTGAAGATGGCCTGACAGGAAGCGCTGTCCCTGGTGTAATGCGGATGGCATCATCCAACAACACTGGCCCTGGTGAAAAGTGGATGGTATTGGACAGCACCACAGGCCGTTGTGTAATGTGGATGGCCTCAGCCAACACCACTGGCCCTGGTGTAATGTGAATGGCATCAGCCAGTATCACAGGCACTTCTGTGTTGTTTATGTCATCAGCCAGCAACACAAGCCCTGGTGAAATGTGGATGGTTTCGGACAGCACCAAAGGGCCTGGTGAAATGTGGATGGTATTGGCCAGCACCACAGGCCCTGGTGTAATGTGGATGGCCTCAGCCAAAAGTGCACGCCCTGGTGTGGTGAAGATGGCCTCACAGGAAGCACTGTCCCTGATGAAAAGTGTATGGCCTCAGCCAACAACAGTGGCCCTGGTGAAATGTGGATGGTATTGGCCAGCACAACAGGCCATGTTGTAATGTGAATGTCCTCAGCCAGTAGCACAGGACCTTGTGTACTGTGGATTGCATTAGCCAGCAACACAAGCCCTGGTCAAATGTGGATGGTATCAACGAGTAGCACAGGCCCTGGTGTAATGTGTATTGCCTCATCCAGCAACACCACAGGCCCTGGTGAAATGTGGTTGTTTTCGGCCAGCAACACTGGCCCCTGGGTAATTTGGATGGCTAGCAGCACAGGCCCTGGTCTGGTGAAGATGGCCTCACAGAAATCACTGGCCCTGGTGTATTGTGGATGGCATCAGCCATCAACACAGGCCCTCGTGAAATATAGGTGGCCTCAGCCAGCAGCACAGGCCCCACTGCAATGTGAATGCCCTCAGCCAGCAGCACAGGACCTGGTGTAATGAACCTATAACGATAATTGACATTTGACCTCACTCTATGATTATAGCAGCTGTGTGTTATGTCATGGCATGTTTTAAAAATGCCACCTGAAATTTAGGAGGTAGTGATGGGTCGTTCGCGAACGAAATGGCTCTTAGAGCCGGCTCTTTGACGTGAACGACGCCAGCCGGCTCCTTATCGCGAGCCCTCACGTGGGTTTTTGTTTTTTTCTTTCTCTCACCCTCTCTCTCGCACTTTTTTTCCGCTTCACTCTGCACTCTGCTTTACGCTGGGCAGAGGGGGGAGGGGCGGTAGTTACACTTAGTAGCACAGGGACAGAGCAGTGTTGCCAACTTGTGGCAGCTTTTACAAAACTTTGTGAAAGCGAGTTTTCAGACCCCTTAGCCACTTTTTTTCTAAAAAAAGTTGCTAAAAAAAGACGTGAAAGCGCTTATCGCTTTTACTCTCAAAAAGCAGCGGGTGCTGTAACGCAGTCAGTTCTTCTTTTACTCTTTTACTCTTATGCTGTTTTGTGGATCACAAGGTTTAAAACTACTTATAAACACACACACAAAGTAACTCCACCAGAGTGCCTATTTCGGGTCACTTTTGCCGGTCCAAGCCCAGGTAAAGGAGCAGGGTTGGAATTGTGACATAAAAAAAACAATATTTGCTAAAATAAATTTCATTTGTAGTTTTAAATAAACTCTAAACGCATTTAGGACGTTTTTTACTCACTTTATGTCTCTTTCACGATGTTATTTCTCTCTCCAACAACATAGGTTACAATTAGATTAGCATGACCAATTATGCAAATTAGGCGATGATGTCATTTAGCGACTTCTGGCGACTTTTGGGACAGCCAATAGCGATTTTCCTTACTGAGGAGTTGGCAACACTGGAACAGAGCCAGCGGGAGAGAGAGAGAGAAAGAGAGCCAGGGACAACAACGTCACATTAGAAAGGTATCCGGTTGTTCAGTGATGACCAGTGTTGGGTAATGTCAATGGAAAATTGTATTTAGTAGTCAGTATAATCTTTTAGTGATATAAGTTTGCATATGGTAGAATACTGCATGTAGTTATTTGTATTGGGAAATATTCAACCATGTATACTTAGAGGCATATAATCAATTGTGTGTGATCTCTAACAGGCTGCAGGTTTGGTGTGCACTCCAGGAATGCACCCCCACATCCTGGGAGCATGAGAGTTCGTACCTTATTTTATTGTTTTACGGCAATGTTTTATTGTTTTATTGTTTTAGTTTAAGTGCTTCTTTACATATAGATGAACTGTTGGATTTTCCAGACCAGCAGGTTAAGGGAAGTTGTTTATGGGGTCACGCTCTGAACACACACACACACACACACACACACACACACACACACACACACACACACACACACACACACACACACACACACAGAAGTATAAAATAAAGACAGGGGCAAAGCTCAGCGCGAGTCTCTGAGACTGCCCTTGCTAGCAAGAACTTCTGTGTGTTTCTTTTCTCTGAGTCTTTACTGAAGAAGTGTTTTAGAATATTTTCCCTAACATTTACTTGGTCCTTCGTAGCCGGAGCAGAATATATCAGAACTGTTATCTGTGACTCTGTTCCAGGATCCAGCACTGATTCCTGACGCCGTGGGGGGCCGGCACCGAAGTCTGTGCACAGCCCTCTTAGACGAGGAGAGAGTCCCAGAGCGTGAATTCAAGTCTGGGCCGGTGACCAGGTCCACGGCGCTGGGATTTAGTCTGGTGATCCGAACCGTCAGTGGGACATCGGGGGTAAGAAACACTATTTGGTATATAAGACGGCCGCAAAGGTTTAAAGTAACGTGATAAATTAGGTTGGGTTCGCCGAAAGGAGCTGAATTAGACTTAGGTTTTAGAGGTAGCCGAAATTACTTCGTGACAAATTCAAATGAAAACACGTTGAGACAAAGAAATTAAAATAGGTTGGGTTCGCCGGAAAGAGTTGAATTAGACTTGAGTTTTAGAGGTAGCTGAAATTATCTCGTGACAAATTAAAAAAGGTTGGGTTCGCCAAAAAGAGCTGAATTAGACTTGAGTTTTAGAGGTAGCTGAAATTATCTCGTGACAAATTAGCGCGCAAATGTCTATGTGTGTGTATGTGTCTGGAAGTAAGTTGATTTTACAGCACAATACGCTGCTGAACTACTTCCATTTTTGTTTTCTTTGCTGAGGCTCACGTGCTGGTGACAAAGGAGAACGGTTGAGTTTCATCTCATAAAACTGATACCGCTTCACCGTTAGGGTGAAGTCGAAGGCCGTATCAGTAAACCACTCTGAAGTCAAACGTGCCAGCGACGGCCCAGCAAAAATTTTTGAAAATGGGTGTGTGTCCCGAGCGTCCCTTCATTGGGTTTTGAAATCGCCCTGGGTGTGTGTCCCGAGCATCCCGCATCCCTTCATTGGGTTTTGTCGCGCGACTGGGTTAGCGTCCCACAACTGGGTTAGTGTCCCGAGCGGTCCGGTGCGAGTCCGGATTAGGCCTATTTTGTGTCATTGTTGTCGTCGTTGTTGTTGTTGTGTGAGTGTGTGCGGAGCAGAACACGTGGTCTGTGACACCGACTGTTGTTGTTATCATGGGTTTCTAAGCAACCAAGAGTGAGTCGGAGGGAGACAGACGTATGCTGGACTTTGCTCCTGGCAGCACAAAGTATTTAAATGAAAAAAAAAAAAGAGCGACGGCTCCTTAGCTGCGCACGTTCACGCGAGCACGGTCGCGCGGCTTTCACGCGGACCTGAGCCGTGCGGTTAATCGCAGGCTTATAAATGGAAGAGATTCAAATGTCAGAAGTTTTCAGAAAATACACCAGCTTTGAAGAGCGTGTGGAGAAGGCCAGTCCACATCACTTAAGATATGCTCTGGTGAATGGCTTTCCCCCACCCCTTGCTGACACAAAATATTTATTCTTTAGCTTGCCCTGATCGACAACAGCCTGTGTGCCAGACCATAGATTTAATTGAGGTGGATAGTTGTTAAAAGTAATCTACATTAAGCTTAGGGTTGCTCAAATTTAGTACAATGGCATATGAGGTGAAGTGATATAGATAAATGTTTAAACTAATGAAGTGCATAGAGGCACTTGACCTGTGTGAAAGACTGTCGTCTTATTATGAGCCATTGTTGAGATATAGAGCACACCTGTGAAAACAACTAATATGCTGAACCCTGTATGAAACATCTAAAAGTACATGATGGAGAAGCTGAATTGAATATGAAAGTGCAAGACTTTGCCACTGTGGGCAAAGCATGCAACCACTTTTCTGAGCTGATGAGCAAGCTACACATCATCAGATCGAGAGCTGTCTGAGAACTCCTTGAAGAGAGGGAAACAGAACTATGATAACTATGATAACTGTGATAACTGGAGTGTGCAGCGTTTCCGTGAGAAGTTTTTCTGCATCTTGACTCATGTGTGTGGAGTGTTCATAGCATCAGCATTATGTTTTTGTTTATTTGTTTTGTTGGGTTGAAAATAATTAAATAAACTTGTGATCATATGTATGGATCACCATGGCACATATCATCAGCCATATGATTTATTTACGCAGATGAAAAAGTGAGTGTGAATGTGTCTGACGTCACAGTGTTTTTGTGCGCTGTGTAAAAGTAATTGCCTTTGATTGTGAGAGTGGTGATTCTGCAGGTCACCAGCTATTTAAAAAAAAAAAAGAGTGAAAAAGAGACAAAATTTACATTGTAGATTGTCATGATTCGGCCGTGTGGCAGGCAGGATGAGGACCCAAATTGCAAAACTCACACACACGGGGATGAACTCAAAAAACACAGCTTTATTGCTGGCCACGAGAAACAATACAAAACTAAACTGGGAAAAACTAACATAAAGCTCACCAAGGAACACAGGGGAATCACACACAGCATGAGGGAGAACGCGACGCCGAACAGAGGGAGACTCAGACAGAAATACACAGAGGGTCAACGAGGAAAGTGGGCACACACGGGGAACACAGGTGATACTGATAATCATAACGAGACAGGGCGGGGTGAACTGAACATGACATGTACAGGCACAGAGGTTCAGACAGGAGGAGAGAGAGCACGGGGAAAACACAGACATAACGGGCTGGGGAAACATGAAACAACCACAAAGGGAGACGAGGGCTCATAAATACATAGAGGGCACACAGGGGGGAGAGAGAGCACGGGGAGAACTTAGACATAAAGGGCAGGGGAAACATGGAATAAAACATAAGGAGAGACAAGGGCTCACAGATACACAGAGGGGCACACAGGGGGTAAAAGCCATGAAGGGAAAACACTTAGGGAACAACACAACAGGGCAACTCAGAAAACATGGTCTAAATAAGGAACGAAATACAAAAATACAAGGAACTAAGAATACTGGGCCCACATGGCCCAGGACCATGACAGTAGATGAAAAATAATCATAGGAAAAAGGTTTTGTGTTGATCAGCCAAGAACAACTACAATCTCATTTTCTGCTTTTAAGAAAGGACTGTTCACAAAAACACAGAAAGAGAGAGAGAGAGAGAGAGAGAGAGAGAGAGATGTGTATTGATTAAGCAGTGATGATAATAATGAACATGTCTTAGTTTGTCACTTTCAGGTGCAAAGCAGACCTGAATCAATTTTCCACATGCAGCGGTCGGAAGAAAGTTATAGTTTAACATAATTGGAAACATGCAGGCCAAGTTTCTGGCTGACTTATTTACAGCACCATGTGTCTCTCAACCTCACAAGCAGCTCTCACTCCTCCCTGAAGACAAGGAATGCAGCTCCAAAGACCAATAACATGGCAGATAAAGAGACAGCAGCAAGTCCTGAACAAAGAGACCCAGCAGGCAGCAGCAATGTGGACAAACAGCATCAGAGAAGAAGAGCAAACCCATCATCCTGCCTGATCGGATGAATGGCACTGTGAAGCTGCAACTTCACTATGCATGTGAAGAAAACTTTTGAGGAGAACTGAGGAGACTGTTGGAGTTTGACATTTGCCACCTTTGGAGAAGATGGCAAGAAGAGACAGTGACAGGACAAAGCTAAGGAGAACTGCCGGCTATTGGACTGTTGAAGTGGGAGAGGACAACAGAGTGAGAGGACACAGAGTGAGTAAGTAGAACACAGAGGAGTGCTGGTGTTAAATGTGGGAAATCAAAATTTGGGTTAGTAAACCTGGGAAAAACAAAACTGACTGCTTAAGTTTGAAAATTGAGAAGGAGTCTGAAACACTGCAAAAAAGAAACATATACAAAATCACACACACAAGCAGAACGTGCCTTAACCCTACTAACACTTCCAAACACAAGAGAGCTTATGAAGATTAGACAACATTTTAAGCATGTGAGTCTGTTTATCATCTTGTCCAAATCACTTAGTGTGATGCAAAGACCAGTGGACTCATAGCACATTAGTTAAGAAATGATCAAATAATAGCAGAGAAGTGTGTAGGAAAGGCAGCTTTAAGAACATGCCCTGCTGGAGATGCAGCTCCACAGACATGCATTAAACCTGCCTAATAACACAAACACACATGCAATGAAAATTTATCTCTCATCAGTGTTAAAATAGTGTCAATTTAGCAGACACTTGTTATCAAATACTGAATTTATCCAATGCAACAAATTGACTCTCTAGGTTGCAGGACAACAGTTTTAACTTTTGTGGGAAAAAAGATTCTGGTTTGACCAACCAGTGATCAGACAATAAATTTAGTTGTTAATATAGTAAATTGGGAGATGCTTTCTGCTTGATTGATGCAGCACAAGTAATTTACTGTATGAGGGAAATTCTATTTTTGTGATAACATTTTGAACATGCATTTCTGTTGTCCTGTCAACTTAGTGGGTTAATAGCTGATATGCAAATTAGTTGATCGTTCTTAGATTAATGAAAGGTGATTGAATTCTCTCCGGGTACTCCGGCTTCCTCCCACCGTCCAAAGACATGCAGCTTGTGGGGATAGGTTAATTGGATAATCCAAATTGTCACTAGGTATGAATGTGAGCGCGAATGGTTGTCTGTCCCTGTGTGTTGGCCCTGCGACAGACTGGCGACCTGTCCAGGGTGTACCCTGCCTCTCGCCCTATGACAGCTGGGATGGGCTCCAGCACCCCCCGTGACCCTGAAAAGGATAAGCGGAAGCGAATGGATGGATGGATGGATGGATTGAATTCTAGCACGAGTGAATGAGATGTGTTGGAGTTTGTTAGAGTGGAGACTCTAAAACACTGAGTTTCCTGTTTTGATGTGCGAGTGAATCCTGTACTTAGATACACAACTCTGAATACATAAGAACAAACTTCTTTTGTGAAGTGCATGACAACATGTCACATGTTTTATGATGATGGGAAAAAAGAAAAATTGAATAAAATAGATCTGTGGCCTAAATGAGTGAAAAGCACAGACCTGGGGATTAAACTCATAGCTAATAGGACATTAGGATTGTATTGTGCAGCTGATGGTTGGTTTGGAGTGAATCTAGCTGATTTCTTTTGTTGTGAAGTTGACCCTGCCAAATAGTATGATGGTATGATAAACCATGCTAATGGTATGATTTACCCTCCTGAGATGAGGAGCTTGTGTCATGACTTAACAAGGCCTTTTTATTTTGATACTTTCACAGTGCACTGAAAGTTTTGTTTGATAATTTCTGTTATTTTTCATTTTTCATTTTTTTTCAACAGGCACTGATTTCTGTTTGTCAATTTCTTTTCTTTAAGCAGATCCACACGTCAGGAATTAAAAGTGCTATACGACATTTTGAGAAAACCGTTACAAGTGAGTTTCTCCACATTAAAATGGGCTCTGGAGAACGCCACTTATTTGGGACTTATTTGGGACAAAAAGGATTCAGCGAGGAAATCCGATCTAAAAGTTCTTCTTTTTCTTTTGAAATGACGTCATTTTGCTGAAAGTGGAAACTAAATGCGATGATGGTTTCCACTATCAGCAAAGAATGAATGAATGAATGAATGAATGAATGAATGAATGAATGAAAAAAAAAAAAAACTGACTGACTGGTAAAAGCTGACAAGACTTGACCACGACTCAAGGTTAACCTCCACCTAGACAGGACAAAGGGTGGATGAATTTATGTGTTTCCTGTTACAGGAGCAGAAAGATGATAGCAACATTCGAGGTTGCATGATGGTTTAACCTTTGAAATGCCATTTTCTGTGTCTGTGCATCTACCAGGGGTGTTATTCACTACCTAGTGTTGCTTACAGAGGTAACGGTGACAAAGTATGCATACGCCTGCGCAGCGCTAACATTTGCATTTTCTTCTCTACAGCATTGCAGTTTTTCATGTGTTTGATCATGTGATTTATAAGAGGATTAGTTAATGTTTTTCTACTACAGGATTTCTGGGTTTATGTGTGACGGAAACTGTGTTTACAGGTTATGAGTTGGTGATGCTTTTACACTGTGTTTTTGGGAAAATGTGAAGGTTACTTTGATGATGTGAATGACATTCTTTCCACAGCTATGGATGGCTAACTTTATGGTCTTTTTATGGCACCTCTGGAACCTGTCGACCTGCGTTTGACCTGTGTCTGACCACCGTCTGACCACAGTCAATGTGTATTGCTAATGTTTGTTTTTCTAAGAATGCTTATTATTCTTATGATATAATTGTTTATAAGTGTGAAGTTTGATTTCACTTCCAGATCTTGTTTTCCAGGCCATGATGGTGTGTATGCAGGCTCCTGGGGGAGCCAGTCTTTAAGCAAATTTAATATGCAAAACACACTAACATTTTTATTGCAGGATTATAGGTCCAGGGTGGTGCTGCTCCAGAGGAGGAGATGCCCTGATGTTACCTGGGATATGATCTAGCTAATCTTTTTCTTTAAGACAGGAATCTGATTTTGATGAGTTGACTCATGGGAGCTTCCATGTGTCAAGATGAGGAATCCAGGATTAATATGAAACAATGAATTAACATTAAATTTTGGAATTAACATTAAATTTTGTTTTATATGATTTTTGCAGCGATTTGTGTGATTAACAGCTCATTCAACGGGTATTAAACCTATGCAAGTGGTGCATCCATGTTCAGATGAGGCTTTGATGGCCTATAAGTGAAGTTCACTGAACTAAAGAATGTGGTTTGATGATTGTTGACATGCTCTCCAAATAGAAGTTTTTCCTCCTAGCAAGGAAATACAGGTGCAGCAGTAATCTCCTGAAAAATCTTCAGAGGCCCAGTGAGAAGCGAGAACCATTCCAGGCATAACTGACAGCCCAGGCAGTGGTTGAGGTCAAAGGTCGAGCTGGTTGGGGCCCATCATGAGATCAGACTTTGGAGCCACAGCAAGAACCATGAAACTGCGTTGGAATGAGAGCTGTGCCACGGGGTTTCCAGAGGCCAACAGAGGAGATTGTGGACAACAGATGGGCACCTGAAGGATGAGGGGAGCGTGCCAGCTCCATCGACAGCGCAGAGGGAGTCTAAGGATGGCATCATGATTCTGGGAAAGCACAGGAACCAGAAGCTATGGTGGTGATGACAGCAGTTTCCTATGAACATCACCTAATGCTGTGCCACTATACTGTGCATACAATGGCACACTGAAGACTGCTGGGATCATAACAGCAGTAAGATAACTGGACCCAGCACCCTTTCCACAAAGGGTTTTTCTGCAGAGGATGGACAGTAGAAGAGTCATAAGTATTCCTACCGCAGGATGAAGGCCTGAAGTGAGGTGATGGGGGTTGATGGAGGCCAATTCAAGTGCTTCTGACCATTTCAACTGCCTGCAAAATAGCGGAGAGACCCTCCTGGATACATCAGAGCCACTGCAAAAAGGTTGAGGTCCCAGGAAACCACGACACCCCCAAGACAGCACAGTAGAGAAATCTCACGCTTGGTTGTTTCAGTGGTGAGGGGGGAGTGCTGATTGATCCCCCGTAGGGTAAGCTCGCACTTCAACCTCCAGCCTCTGATCAACTCTAGGGCAACCAAGTGCGAGGCGTGACGGACCTGTGTGCAACCATGGGAAGGTGGACCCTCTTGGTTACCTTGACTACAACGCTCACTTTTACAGGACCCCAGCTGACGCAAACAACAGCTGAACCAGGAGAAAGGCAGAAAAGACTGACACACGACAACTCTCACCTAAGAGACATGACACAAGATCACATTCATCCGTAGATGAATAATGCCTGGTACCGTTATATCCACGACAGAACAAAGGCAGAATCAGCAAATACAGACTGTTATGTCTGTTCTCATATGCCCAGCACGTCGACACACCCCACATTATATGGCGAATATATGAACAACACTCAAGCAAAGTGTGCAGCTAGCTTTGCTGGCATTGGATTCCAACACAGCCGAATCACCATCGACGATAAAATCTCACACCCCTCACTTAATAATTGGAACATGTGATCAACTTTTTTGGATCGACCTCAATGTGACAAATCGGAACATCTCTATCCATTTCCCAGTGTTCCTGGACAAAGTGCCCGGAAAAAACCACTCCATGTGTTACCAGCAAGAGAAAGGTAACAGACCCCTTGGAGACACCACAAATTGTGTCCAAACTGCAAGCCACGGAGAGGGCGCACCTGTGAATATGAGTGGGCCCTCTAACGGCACGTACTGGGTGCAAGGAATGGCCTGGTTATGTGGACAACGGGCATATTTCATACTGCCCCCAGACTGGACAGGAACATGTGCTCCTATATTCCTGTCAGACCACACTTTCAGGATGTCTGCGGTGAACACCAGTGCTGAAGTGCAGTGTAGTGCTGAAGAGAAACCTAGGGTTGTTCTCATTTTCGCTTTCTAAAGCTGTGATCCTCAATTTCCTCTCCAGCTTACGAGTTATCTGCTTTAAGCTACATGTTTGAGAGTTATACCAGGGAGTTAAGTACTTCTGTTTTGAAGCTCTTTTTTTCACAGGAGCTACAGTATCCAGTGTCATATGTAGTAAGGAGGTAAAATTATAAACAAGTTAATCGACCTCTGGTGGAGTAGTGTTCAGGTAGCTGCTCTGCTCTTTGTTGGTACAAAGCATTGAAGATGATAACAGTGGGTGAATTATATTCTTAAACTCAGTTACAGCACTTTCAGAAAGACATATGAAGACATTCACTGTGATGAAATCTCCCCACTGCTGTGTAATCATTTATTGTATATTAAACTGTTATTAGAAAATGATCAGATAAGAGAGGGTTTTCAGGAAAGACTGTTAAATGTTCAGTTTGCATTAAGACTTATGGCACAAAGTGAAAAGATTTCCTCTTAGAGGTTAGCTTCGAATGTCTATTCAGTTTAAATTGATGGTGAACTGTGGCTGGGCCGTTGCATAATGGCATAATGCATAATGCATAACTGTTCTCCAGTGGTGTTAATGTCTGTCATTATTGAAATGTACTCTTGTATAAGTTTGATTAAACCTGCAGTCAGCTGAGGTTGAAGATGTCACTCGGATGAGCGATAAAACGTTTCTCCCACTGAAAACCCTACATCCAGATGCACAGAGTCAACTTTTTGGGATTCCTTTGGTTTAGTGTAGCAGGCCATGTATGTCAGTTTAGGACACATAATATAGAAGATGTTCACACACAGTCTCATTAACTGTTTTCAGTAATACAGATGGAGGTTTATCAGAGGAGGAGACTTAATTATTCTACACTCACACTGGCCAGGGCTCCTAAGCTTGTTAAATAAAAAAGTGTAAAATTAAATTTCAATAAACTAACCATAATGCCAGCTCATATGCTCTTAACACTGCATCTTTAACTCTTTTATAGGATTTGCAGTCTTCTGATTCCTGATGAGTTCCGTAAGTGACAAGCTTACTGACTGTGTTTACTCTTCTGTGTATTAGGTATTAGGAGTAGGTACGGGTGCAGAGGAAGGTTGTGTCCTGGCTGACTCTATTCATGAAAAATATAATCTGTGTTACAACAAGATTGAAATTGAGACTCAGCATTGTTTCCCAATCTTCCAAGCCCATATGAACTGTAGCCTCAGCTTTCTGTTCTTAGCTGACAGGAGTGATAGCAGAACAGATGTGTTATAAAATTTTGAGCAATGTCCTTGTACGATATTTAAGCTGCTTGTAAAGTGAAGAAAGTAGACACTTTAATCAGCCCACTCCTACAACCTGAAATGTGTGAAAGTCTAAATATTTATCAGAGGGGTTCACTAAATATCAGCTGATTTCAACAGGACAAAACTGCTTAAACTACTTCAATCTCCCACTGTGACCAATGGTGCAGAGCAGGATGAGGGTTTGAAGGTCAGTTCCTGCTATTGCAGCATCACTGAGTGTCTAGCTTAAGATAAACATCATTTATTTTTGAGGTCAGTTTTGATCAAGAACATAAGTATAGCCTGCATGAAACAACCAGACCAGGAGGTTCAATCAAGAACACATATGACATATGACACATATCTACAGTGGGGCAAAAAAGTATTTAGTCAGCCACCGATTGTGCAAGTTCCCCCACTTAAAATGATGACAGAGGTCAGTAATTTGCACCAGAGGTACACTTCAACTGTGAGAGACAGAATGTGAAAAAAAATCCATGAATCCACATGGTAGGATTTGTAAAGAATTTATTCGTAAATTAGGGTGGAAAATAAGTATTTGGTCACCTCAAACAAGGAAAATCTCTGGCTCTCACAGACCTGTAACGTCTTCTGTAAGAAGCTTTTCCGTCCCCCACTCGTTACCTGTATGAATGGCACCTGTTTGAACCCATCATCTGTATAAAAGACACCTGTCCACAGCCTCAAACAGTCAGACTCCAAACTCCGCCATGGCCAAGACCAAAGAGCTTTTGAAGGACACCAGGAAAAGTATTGTAGACCTGCACCAGACTGGGAAGAGTGAATCTACAATAGGCAAGCAGCTTGGTGTGAAAAAATCAACTGTGGGAGCAATCATCAGAAAATGGAAGACATACAAGACCACTGATAATCTCCCTCAATCTGGGGCTCCACGCAAGATCTCATCCCGTGGGGTCAAAATGATCATGAGAACGGTGAGCAAAGATCCCAGAACCACACGGGGGGACCTGGTGAATGACCTGCAGAGAGCTGGGACCAAAGTAACAAAGGTCACCATCAGTAACACAATACAACGGCAGGGAATCAAATCCCGCAGTGCCAGACGTGTTCCGCTGCTGAAGCCAGTGCATGTCCAGGCCCGTCTGAAGTTTGCCAGAGAGCACATGGATGATACAGCAGAGGATTGGGAGAATGTCATGTGGTCAGATGAAACCAAAGTAGAACTTTTTGGTATAAACTCAACTCGTCGTGTTTGGAGGAAGAAGAATACTGAGTTGCATCCCAAGAACACCATACCTACTGTGAAGCATGGGGGTGGAAACATCATGCTATGGGGCTGTTTTTCTGCCAAGGGGACAGGACGACTGATCCGTGTTAAGGACAGAATGAATGGGGCCATGTATCGTGAGATTTTGAGCCAACACCTCCTTCCATCAGTGAGAACTTTGAAGATGAAACGAGGCTGGGTCTTCCAACATGACAATGATCCAAAACACACCGCCCGGGCAACAAAGGAGTAAGAAGTGTCCTGACGTCAAACATCTGCACCTGGTTTGGGAACAGCACCAAGCAGGACAGACGAGATCTGCAAAGGGTGGTGCGCTCGGCAGAACGCATCATTCAATCAGAGCTCCCTGACCTGCTGTCCATCTACACCAAGCGGTGCAAGTCCAAAGCTAGGAAGATTATGATGGACCTCTCCCATCCCAACAATGGACTCTTCTCACTGTTGAGGTCTGGGAAGCGCTTCCGCTCCCTTAAGGCCAAAACAGAGAGAATGAAGAGGAGCTTCTTCCCCCAGGCTATTCGGGGCCTGAACCAGGTGTAGACTGGACTCTCCCAAACACGTCACTATAAGACTGGACTCTCACACACGTCACCACACGCACCACCACACATTTCCTATAATCCTATAATTCCTATAATTTATAATCCTTATCTTTATAATCTCTTCTGCTATTTGCACATTCTTTACTGTAAATTCCTAAGTTAATTTGTAAATTTTTGTAGTAAATTGTAAATATTGTAGAACTTTTCTTCTGTCATTTAATGGTCGGGCATTGTACAGCTACAAGCATTTCACCCCCATGTCATACTGTGTATGGTTGTGTGTGTGTGACAAATAAAATTTGAATTTGAATTTGAATTTGAAAAGAAGCATTTGAAAGTCCTGGAGTGGCCTAGCCAGTCTCCAGACCTCAACCCCATAGAAAATCTGTGGCGGGAGTTGAAAGTCCGTGTTGCTCGGCGACAGCCCCAAAACATCACTGCTCTCGAGAAGATCTGCATGGAGGAATGGGCCAAAATACCAGCTACTGTGTGTGCAAACCTGGTAAAGACCTATAGTAAACGTTTGACCTCTGTTATTGCCAACAAAGGTTATGTTACAAAGTATTGAGTTGTATTTTTGTTATTGACCAAATACTTATTTTCCACCCTGATTTACGAATAAATTCTTTACAAATCCTACCATGTGGATTCATGGATTTTTTTTTTCCACATTCTGTCTCTCACAGTTGAAGTGTACCTCTGGTGCAAATTACTGACCTCTGTCATCATTTTAGGTGGGGGAACTTGCACAATCGGTGGCTGACTAAATACTTTTTTGCCCCACTGTACTTGACACGAAAGCAGTACACACTGTTATGGTTCAAAAATATTGGAGATGGACACCAGAGGAAAAACCCACAATAACAACACTGGTCTGGTCGGGTTGAGTCAAACGATGATTTAATGATCACACACGTGGGAGATGGACACTGTATGCAGACAGTCTCAGATCTCATCTCAAAAAACACATCACCATAGTTTTATGAAATCAGGGTATTAGAACGCCCCCTCATGCGTAGTGACAGGTGTAATACAATCAATGTTGACAATTTTATTTAACACAAAGAATAACATTGTCTCCTTCCCGAGGGCAGACGCTAACTGCCCCCCTTCTCCTGGAACCGTTTGTACCCTGCTGAGACACAACATGGCAGCTACAAGGACTCTTTCATTTATTAAGACCATCAGTGTGTATTGCTCTAAATCAAGTATATAATATTAAATGAATATTGCTGGATCAGCTACTTCTACTTAAAACATATTAAAACATGACTAAGCACAAAATCACCAAGAATGACATCTTATAAGTGCTGTGTAAGCGCGTGCGGCCTTCCAAGCTCAAAGCCTTTGCCCTCCATAGATCAGCCAGACTCGCACTGGCTGTAGCTTTTAACCTTTAATTACCTTGAGCACAACTCTAAAATGAGCAACAAACTGCAATGTGTATGGAATGATCATGGTTACATCTGCAATGGAAAATCATGTTATTATTCTGGTACCTGTAAAAAAGATCAAACTAAAGTTATCACCATCACTGTAATGCAAAGAATAATGTAAGATCAAAAACTTCAATTTATGCTTAATGCAAAGCTGGTTATATACTTCTAATGAACTAATAATGGCATATTAAAATATTAAATGATAATGAGAAAAACATCCCCTCCTTATTCTACAATTCCCTCTGTTGACCTCTGGAGAATCCAGAGGTCACAAACAGTTGTGTCCCTCCTTGGCCTACACATTCAGTTCCACATGCATCATTGGCATCATGGACATTGGAGTAATCACTCCAGGGTCCACTGCCCTCACAGACATACTTTTGAACATTCTTCTGGCACAAGGGATGAGACAACAACAAATAACCATAATACCCACCACAATAGACAAAGAAAACATGACCAAAGCGATGACCCCCTTCCACCGTCCGAACACTGAGGTCAGCCAGCCTTCTAACGGATTACCAACACCGGAGTGATCATGCATAGTTTCAGAAAGGCTCTTTAGGCCCTCCAGAGCCTTGGTTACCGACCCATCTGGAGCAGTATTGTTTGGAATAAAGGTGCAACACTGGTCGGCAAACATAGCACACACGCCCCCCTTTTCCGCTAACAACATGTCAAGGGCCATTCTATTCTGCACTCCCATTAACGAGGTCGGACCCACCTGCTCCGCTAGCCCCTCCAATCCGTCTCTGGTCAGGTTAGAGAGCCTCAGTACATTGTAATGAACATAATTAATCCTATCTACATTCTTGTTTGGAGTCACTGGAAAGAAAGCAGAAATTATTGGAATATTTTCAAACCCGGCTGCTATTTGGTCAACAAGTTTAAATTCATTTGGAACCCCCCTGGGCACTCCAATGGAGTCGATCCAGGTGGGGGAATTCATTCTAGGGTCATAAACATTTGTGTCTTGTATTCCTCTCTTTCTCAAAATGTGTCTTTTGCGCTTGGCTGCCAAAGTGCGCGTATTGTGTGAGGGAATTGATTTTACCTTATTTCCGATTAGCATAAGTGGCGCTCCTAGTCTCACCATCGCGCACGTCCCCACGCTCCCAAGAGGAACACGTACCAGTAGAGTCCTGTGCCCGCAATAGTAATACAGCCCGCTCCTAGCCCAAGTCCCAATTAGGGTGGCTGCATCACTCACATTGTTGGTGGTCCTCCCAATCTGGGTGACCGAACACCAACTGGGGTCAATTTCCCCCAACCGATATTTAACTTTATCTGTGGTAAACTTAAAGCACGTATAATTATCTTTCCGGGGCATAAACAGCCCTACTTGCATGAGCTTGCCAATAGGGGGAAATAGACTGGACAACACAGTGCAGTTCCCCGTATTCACAGCTCCTCTAGTTATTTGCAACATACAATTATAGCCCCACTGATCCTCTGGATGCAGAGGTGCAGGCTCTATAAATAAACGCGGCCTTGCCGAAGCGCAGGCTACACAATTAGCCACTTTTTGTTCTCTAGCATTTTGGGCTATCCAGTCCAGCCAGATGTTACTGTCACTGAACCCGGTAGCGCGTTCAATCAAATCCTGAGGTTTCAGGGTGGTGTAGTCCACCGACACTACTCGCCTCTCCCTTGGTTCGTGCTCCTCTGGTGTAGCTTCCGATGACCCGCTCCCCTCCTGCCCTGTAAAAGATGCAACAGAGCTGGTGGGAGTAGAAATCACACGAGTTGTTATGTCTTCTCTACCTGACGGTACGCGATTAGTTTTTTCTAAGAAATTAACTTTAATTAACCCTTTTGGATCAACCCCCGCTGTTCCCCAAAATTAAATACATAGATTGTTTGCGATCCCAATTCCCCAATGATAAAGTTAACGCGTTTCCAGAGGGGCTAAAATCCCTCTGTAGTTTAAGCCCGTTTTCTGATCCTGATTCTAACGGTTCCCAATTTTGCCCAGTGTAACCCCTTACCTGGTCCCAATTACGGCACCAGCTGTCATAAGGACGATTTCCCCTCTCGCAGTGCGTACTCACTGAATAATCCCAACAGACCCACACATTGTATCCCCTCCAAGCACTGCCGACGTCCCTGCAATTAACAACATCACACAGATCAAACGTGAAGGAAGTTGTGGAGCCAATAACATAATCTAATTCTAAACCACCATATGTGCTGAGACACTCATCCTTTTTACCAGAGACCTCGCGCTTCACTCTTGCCCGCAACCTTAAATCACTATGGACCACGCGTGATGTACTTGGTGTATCAAACAACGCCGGACTGGCATGGCCTCCGTGCTCAGACTGGTTTCCCGGGTCGGTCTGCAACAAACAAATCAAAAAACAAATAGCCATGATTAGCAACATAGTTAACATCAAACTCATAATAATTTTAAACATTGTGATGGCTTTTAAGACTCTTCTTTCATCACCAGTGTCTAATTGTTGTGATGGCATGGTGGTATGTGAATGTTATGGTGTAGTAAAAAGTTCAAAGCCCTTTATCAGAGCCTCTCTCTTGTTTTAGATGTTCAGTGTGGTACCGCTCCTTTTCGTTGGCGCGGCGATCTCCTCCTTGGCTGCTCTTCTTTCTTCGACCTTCCGGGTAGACTACCGGTCGGTCCGTTGCACAGGTGTGAGGGATTATTGTGCCGCTCAATTTCACCTGCGTCGGGTTGAGATTGATCCTTCCCCACCAAGCCCTCGTGCGCAGCTGCGCACTGCGTCCAGTGATACCAGGTGTCGCCTTTCCCCTTCAGTTGGACCGCTGTCGCCGTCCGAGCCGATACCTCATATGGACCAGTCCAGCGGGGCTCCTTCCACTTTCGTTTGATGACTCTCAGCCACACTGTTTTCGCGTCCGGGACCTCTCCTTCTCCTGTGGGCCCTTTACAAGCCGCCTGTTTCGTGAAACTGGACACTAGCGCCTTTAGCTCGTTCCAGTAGTCTGCGTGGGACCGGTTCCCCTTTTTGTCCCGTTCACCCGAGCCCACCGTCCAAGGTGCCGGAAACTGTCTCCCGGTTTGCAGCTCGTATGGTGTAAAACCTGTGGATTGATTAACAGAACATCTTATGGTCATCAACGCAACCGGCAGGGCTGCGACCCAATTTAGCCCTGTTTGCGGGCAGATTTTTGCCAATTTGTTTTTCAAATTTAGGTTCATTCTTTCTACTTTCCCCTGAGACTGAGGATGATAGACCGTTCCAAATTTATGCTGGACGCCCAACATTTTTTCTACTTTTTCCAAATCTTGATTTTTAAAATGGGTTCCATTATCTGATCTAATTCTTTTCGGGAACCCATGACGGGGAATGTAATGATTGATTAAACACTTAATGACAGTCTTAGCATCCTCCTTTTTTGTAGCCCAGGCCTCTGGCCAGCCGGTCAAAGCGTCAACACACACTAGCAAATATCTTACACCGCCCGGCCCGGAATCAATCATATCAGTGAAATCAATAACAATCTCCTCTCCCGGCCTCTCAGGGGGCCGAAACTTACCCACTTCCGGTTTTACTGCTGGCTTAGGATTGTGTGCCCCACAGATTAAGCACATCCTGGCCTTCTCCCTTATCATTCCTCGCAGCTCAGGATGCCACCAATGACACAAATTTCTTTCCATCTGGGCTCTCCCCACGTGGGCAAGTCCGTGGGCTTCATCCACCTTCTGTTCTGCCATTTTGGCTGTCAGCACGGGGCGCCCGTCTGGCCCCCTCCACAAATGTCCATCCTGCCAGGCTCCTTTGTTTTTCCACACCCCCTTTTCCTCTGGGGATGCCTCCTCCTGGGCCCGTTTAACTTCCTCAATCAGGTCAACAGGTATCTCTTCTTCTGATGTTACCTGTATCATTTGTCTCTGTCCTTTGTAGCCTGCGGCCTCCTTTGCGGCTTCGTCTGCTCTCTGGTTTCCTTTTTCCACCATACTGGTTCCTTGGGAGTGAGCTTTGCATTTTATAATGCTCACCTCCTCTGGGTCAGCCAAGGCCTTTTCCAGTTCCTCCATTTCATGTTTGTGGGAAATAGGTGCATTGGTTGCTGTTCTGAATCCTGCTCTTTTCCACTGAGGCAGCTCCACATGCGCTGCTCCAAACGCATATGCCGAATCGGTGTAGATGTTCACTCTCCTGTTCTTGGCTAGTCTCAAAGCTCGAGCTAAGGCTATCACTTCAGCTCTCTGGGCCGACTGCTTTCCCTCAATCCTTCCTGACTCTCTGACCTGATAATCTCCTTCTACTCTGCAGACCACCGCATACCCTGCTTTCAGTCCTCCTTCGTCTCGGTGGCAACATCCATCGGTGAACCAGTCCTCAGCTCCCGGTAAGGGTTCGGCCTTCAGGTCCTCTCTAATCTTTTCCTCGATCTGTGCTCTTTTGGCGCAGTCATGTGGTTCCCCTACACCCATTAAATCTGCCATGTTAATTCCTTCATGTGTGAATGTCAAATTTGGGGCCTCTAAGACTTTGCTCAGTCTCTGTTGTGCCCGTGGTGACATACAAAATGCTTGTGAATTTACGTATGCCACTATGCTATGTGTAGTGAGTATTTTTAGTGGGTGTTCTCTCACTACATGTGCTGTTTTTTGGATAATTCTAGCGACCCCTGCTGCATGTTGTGTACATGTAGGATGCTTTGCTTCTGTTGGATGTAGTTTTACACTAACATACATGAGCACTTCTCTACCCCCCCCCCTTTTTTCTGAAACAACACTCCATTTACAATTGAGTTTGTTTCAGAAACATCTAAATAGAATGGCTCATCATAATTGGGTGTGGCTAAATCTGAGGCCCTCGACAAATCCTGTTTTACCCTAATAAATGCGGCTTCAGCTTCAGGCGTCCAAGGCAACTCAGCCTTAAAGTTTCGAACACCAACTTGCTTCATTAGGCCCCTTAAAGGGGCAGTTTTGCCTGCATAATCCGGAATGAACTGCCTGCTGTAACCTGTTAAACCAAGAAAAGAAAGCATTTCTCTCACAGTTCGCGGTTTTGGGTGTGTCAAAATTTGGTCTCTGTGTGTGTTCATCAAACCCACTGATTTGTGTGCGATTACCCGGCCCAAAAAGGTCACTTCAGGGCGAACTAACTGCAGCTTGTCTTTACTTACTTTAAAGCCACATTCCGCCAACCTATTCAACACAACGAACGATGCCGCTGTACAATCCGCTGCTGACGGGGCTGCAATGAGAAGATCATCAACATATTGTATTAATGTACAATCATTAGGCAAATTACATGACGACAGGGCTTCTTTAAGCACCTGATTGAAAATGCCTGGAGAAAGTGCAAAGCCTTGTGGCAAACGTGTGTATCTGAGTTGTTGGCCTCTGTATGTGAATGAAAAAATGTCTCTGAGTGACTCATGCAGAGGAAGACAAAAGAATGCATTTGCCAGGTCAATGCACGTGAACCACTTTTGGTCACATGTGATAGCTGATAAAGCCGTGTACGGATTTGGTACCGGTGCAGTAGTAGAGAGCAATATTTCATTAATGGCTCTCAAATCATGTGCCATACGGTATTTTCCTGTTCCATGTTTCTCCACTGGTAGAATTGGTGTGTTCCACAGTGAGTGAGAGGGCTCTAACACCCCGGCCCTTAGCAGGCCTTCTATTGTTTCTGTAATTCCTGCCTCTGCTTCAGGTTTGTGTTTATACTGTGGTCTATCGATTGGTGTGTGTGACTTGAGCTGGAACAAGACAGGAGGACACTTAGCTAGGCCAACATCCGTGGGCCCTTTTGACCATAGACTGTCAGGCAGATTCGACAGTCCAGCAACTGCGTGAGGATGATCTACACACTCCTCACCATGTGTTTTTGAAATTTCTTTATGTTCCAAAATCACTGTATCCTCACAGGCACAAGTTATGCGATAGGTTTTACAATTTGGAGCATAAGATAAGTTAGGAATTTGGGTTCTTTGCCACCCTGTGTCGTCCAGTGCTCGCCTGACCATTGGACCTAGATCACCTGCACCATGACCTTGGTGGACCGCCAATGTAATGTGAGGGGTTGAATTTTCTTCCACATTGTACCAAGGCAGTTGTTCATCAGTTAATTTCACAGCCGCGGCTACACCTTCTGGTCCGATGTAGATGTCATGTGTTTGCACATTCCACGTCTGACCTTCAAGATCAGATTGAAATAATTCACGATAGGTGTCGTCATTCTCTTTATCATAAAACAGGGTAACGTGGTAAGGGTCGCGCGGAGGGGAGTAAACTGCCAAGCTCATTATCCAGGGTCTCCACAGCTGAAATTTCCTCAGAACATCCTCTTTCACTAGTCTCCCCCAGTAGATATTGACTTTTGCTCTTTCACAGTCTTGAAGCAGATATTGAGTCTTTGAACTTGTTCCCAGGCGCGGAAAATGCTGGCCCCCTGGCAAAGTCACAGATAATCCATCTGCTGAACATGTGATTGTGGCGCCCAACTTCACGAGCAGGTCCCTGCCCATAAGATTTACTGGCGCTTGCGATGACACCACATAGTTGTGTTTCAAAGTCTGCTTGCCCAGCTTTGTCAAAGCTGGGTCAGTCACTGGCAGAGTTGTCGGGATCCCGGAAAAACCCACCACGTTCACTGTGTGGCAGGACAACGTTGCACTGTCTGGTGCTGCTCTCAAGGTTGAATATGTTGCTCCAGTGTCTACTAAGAAGGGCAATTCTGTCCCTTCTACAGTCATTAACAGCATGGGATCTGCCATTACCATACTGTTTGGTCCCTCCGGGTCCCTTCAGTACTGGTCCTCCCTCCAGTCAGCCACTGGATACTGCGCGGCTGGTGCTGCACTCGGGTTTGGGGCCTGATATGCTCCCCTAGAGCCATCTCTTGCTCTCGGAGCTCCACGTGCCTGGGATTGGTAGCCTCTTCTTTGATTGTTCTGACGACGTTCTGGGCAATATTTGCTCCAATGACCCTCTGCTCCACACCTCCAACAGACATTCCAAGGCACACTGCTGAGATTCCCCGTGTCACGAGCTCTTTGTACTCCCCCCGCTGAGCCACCACGCCCTCTGTACGATCCACCGGTTCCCCAATTCCCTGTGGGTTGGTTCTGCCTTGGTGCATTGGCGGGCCATCCGTCATTAGTGCAGGGACCCGGGCCACTATCTGGCCATTCAGGCCCAGGACCAGGCTGGGTCGCAACTATCATAATTTTTTCTGTTTTTTCTTTTTCCTCTTTTTTCTTTTCGCTGGTTTTGTTTCTGGCCTCCACCAACTGTAGTTTGAGTAGAGACGCTTGTGCCTCCTCCAACTCTTTTTTCTGCTTGTTCGCCCTGTCCTGCTCCAGCTGCAAACGATGTGAGACGTGTCTTTCCCACTGCACCGAATCTGCTACGGCAAAATCTGGGTTTTTCTGTAGATCTTCTGTGACCTGGTTTGGCAGCCCTGCCAGCACCGCTGAGCGAAACCATGCCCGATGCTCACCTTCTCTACCCGGATGGGTACCTGTTTCTAACAACCACTGATCTCTGGCTTTTTCTAAAAACTCTCTAGGTGTGTTTTGGGGGTCCCAAATTATTTTAGGTATGGCTCCTGTATTAGGGGTTGGGTACTTTTCACGGACTGCGTCAGACAAAGCACATTGCACTTCATGATAAGGCAAATCATTTGCATGGCGAGTTGTGCGAGCTATAGCCTCTACATCTGCTAGCCCACCACCGAGCATACACCGCGCAGAAATGGCGCGAAAATCGCCAATCGCAAGCTCCTCTCCTTCTGTTAGTCTGCCTAATTCACGCAACCACCTTGCTCCGCCCCCAGTTATAGGTGGAAGCTGTTTAACCAATGCCTCCAAATCTCTTACTTTGTATGCGCGGTACACTGGTTCATTTTTTGCACCAGCCACTAAAGGCAAATTATAATGAGTACCCGCAGCTTTCTCTGCTTTGGGCACAGTTTTACACTGTCCCAATTTTCCCTTGCCTTTTGAACTCTTAAAAATAGGCCTTCTCTGTCCCTGCTCTTTTTTCACCTGTCTTGACCTAAGATTCCTGGCTATACTTGGCTCTGACGCGACTCCTCCTCTGTCGTTATCTTCATCATCTTCTTCCTCCTCTGTGGTAGATGAATCATTGTCGCTCTCCTCTTCTGCCATGCTTTTGGTCATTTTGTCCTTTACGGTCTTCAGTGTATTTAATACTTCCAATAGCCCTTGCGGGGCTTCAAGCATTTGTCCGAATACTTCTCCTGCCCATGTGTCTGACTTGGCCATTGCTTTGGAGTGTTTTGACCTGGTTTGGGCCTGCTCTTCTCTTGCTGGTGTTGGCAGTCCGATGAAAGCCGGTTGTGCCATCCTTTCCACCGGTGAAATCATTTCCTCGTTTGTTGGGGTCCAATCCGCTTCTCCAGTCTGGTCTGGCAGGCTTTCTCTTGATGCTTCGGCTTTTGGCCTGTCTCCTCCCTCATGTGAACAAGAAGGCAAAGGCAAGCCTTCCTCTGCGGCTGATGTTATCTCTTTCCCTTCCCCATTCAGGGACTGACATTTAACTGTCATAGGCCCTTCATTATGAAACACCCGTGGTGCTCTGGTGTATTCAACATCAGCTACTCCTCCCACAACCACTGCCGTCTGTCCATCGGGGCCTTGAACTTGTCCTCCTCTGAGGGTCATTACAGGCATGACATATTGTCGTCCTACGGCATTAGATGTTAATGTGGCCCAAGGAAGAATCTCTGCTGTGTGATACTTGTTAGCATCTCCTGGTTTTGGAATCCAGTTCTTCATTTGGTTTTCCAGCTTCTTATTTTGGTCTTTCAGTTGTTTCAAAGCCTCCATTATGCTTTCCATATCTTCTGTTTCAGGTGTGTCATCCTCCTCCATCCAGGAAGATGCTCCATTCCACAAGAACATCCACTTGCAACACTTTGCATGAGTTTGCTGTAGTTTCTTGATTTGTTGTTTAATCTTCCAGTTAATTGAACGTTTCTCTGCCTCGGCTTGCAGTTGTTCCAATTGCTGCTCACATCTCTCTCCTTCTATTTTGAGCACAAGACTTAGGGCTATTTTGTCATCCAGCCCTCTCTGTTGGGAAGCAATAAGCTTGTTTAGCTCAGCTTCCATTGCTTTGCCTTCCTTCTCAGCTAACTTTGTTGATCCAGGGGAAGCTAAGCGAATAGCTTTTTTTAACTGTTGCTGCTGCTCCTTTAGAGGCTTATAGCCTCTGTGCCCAGTAGGTGTCGTGTTCGGGCCGTCAGCCATTATCCTAGAACACAAGCTTACCTCCCTTTTTTGTGACGTTATACGGCTCCTCCTTCTGGATCACTCCGCAATGTCTGCCTGTTAGCTTTCAGAAATACTTTCGCTCCTCCCAGGGTCACTGTCTCCTTGTGATCTGCTTGGTAAGACACACAGCCAACGCAGTGTGTCAAGACTTAACCAAGCCTCTTTCATTATTCACTTTTAATAACTACTTTTCACTCTGTAACATAAATGTTATAAACTCCTACACACTGCATGTTAACTTTGGGGCACAAAACAATAACACAGCTCAAATGCATTCACACAGCCTTAAATTTTTCACAGAAAATTGCTCCAAAGCAATATCATGTTTGCTCACAAACTAACAAATTCATGCTCAGTCATCTCCTTTAAGCCTTGAAATAAAAATAGGCAACGTTGTATATAGGCATTTAGCTCATGCAGCTCAATCACGGACCACACTGTCATCTCATAAGGTGAAACACCTTCCTCAGTCACTATGTGACATTTACAGGTCACCTCCAGTCGACCCTCTTCCTCTGCTATTTGTATGTTACAGGTTGCAAAATAAAGCACAGGCATGTTTGCTTATTCTATTTAAACAACGATTTAACAGTATTAAATGGGACTGTTTAGTGCATGGGACACAATATAATCATTTATTGTTGAAGGGACAAATGTCAAAGGGGTTCTAACAGGTCCACTTTATTGCGTGCTCATAAATTATTGTTATCTGGGTCACTCACCCAATATGCTTTATTGTTTGAAATTATTAATTATGTCACGCTTATTAGTGGCTCATATTTATTTAAGGCCTATGTTTGAACTTGACAACAAAGGCAGAGCATCATTTCATCCTTTCAGGGTGAAACACTCCACTTTCTCTGTGTCATGGCAGCTCAGAAAACTTCATGAACTTTACTTATTTAAAGATATGACTTAAAATCAGTTGTGTTATCAGTATAAAATGTTTAAGATTTAATTAAATTGTTTTCAATTGACTTACAGCAGCTTACTCTGATCTAGGAACACTCTCTTATGCTCCTCAAAAACTGAAGTTACTCAGTCTTAAATGCTTTTTACATTACATAAATCAACCAACAAGTGAGATCATAAAGCACATATTCACAACAATAAATCAAAAGCCATTTATATTGTTATAACATCAAAACCAGCAGCTTCTTTACAGGCTTTCAGCAATAAAAGGCCTTCTGCTTCTAAGGCTCACACACACTCTGGGCAGTAAGTGAAAAGCTCTGTTCTCCTCCCAGCCACACGCTCATTTGCATGTTCACACCGTCTAAAAATAGCTCTCAACGCTGCAGCTGCGCTCTCATCACCCACAGGGTCACACAAAGCTCAGACAAAACTCTATTTTATATCACAAAGACGTCTTATATTTACAACCACTGACAGGCCTGACAAATTCAGCACCTAACAAATTTCGACAAATTTAAATTAACGGGTCCAACCGAAGAAAGCTTCACTTTTTTGTAATCAATTAACCAGTATCTGTTTCCTCCAGAACAGCCTATGGCCTGATTTCTAAAATCCCTAACTCAATTTAACTTTGTCCAAACAAGCACATGACACCGTTTTAAACGATGAGGAGTCTCGGTAACTCCTAGCTTATTTCGGGATGCCCTGTACCCCACAGTTAAACCAAAACTGAACTACCCCTGTTCGCCGACAGGTCAAGACCGCGCGTCCACGGCCAGGAGGGAGCGTAACCTCCGGGCTATGTGCTTCTTAGCATCTTCCAGTGCCGTCCTATAACAATTTTCACCTAAACAATTTTGACAAATTTTAACACATCAATTAAACAGTATCTGTTACCTCCAGAACAGTTTCTGACCTAATTTGTAAAACTATTAAACAGTATCTGTTACCTCCAGAACAGTTTCTGTCCTAATTTCCCTACCAAACTACCTGAGCCTTCAGCTCAATATCCAGGGACTCAAACCCAACATTATTACTTTCATATTTCTTCAACTTCCGGTTTTACTCTTAAACAACTTTAACTGCATAACACACGGTGATTCTCATCAAAATCAAAACAGACACTCACCAGCAACGTCAGTGAGCAAACTTTTAATTTAATGCAGCCCAATTTGGCACAATTTGGGAATCAACTCAACAGGCAGTGCCTTACCTTTAGAAGCACCCGCGGAGCTCACTCACATCAGATCCCTGGTCCGTGCCTGTCCGCTCGACAACCTCAGACCGTCCACACCTCGCACGTCCACCCCAATACCACAGGACGAGCCCCCAAAATGTTATGGTTCAAAAATATTGGAGATGGACACCAGAGGAAAAACCCACAATAACAACACTGGTCCGGTCGGTTTGAGTCAAACGATGATTTAATGATCACACACGTGGGAGATGGACACTGTATGCAGACAGTCTCAGATCTCATCTCAAAAAACACATCACCATAGTTTTATGAAATCAGGGTATTAGAACGCCCCCTCATGCGTAGTGACAGGTGTAATACAATCAATGTTGACAATTTTATTTAACACAAAGAATAACATTGTCTCCTTCCCGAGGGCAGACGCTAACTGCCCCCCTTCTCCTGGAACCGTTTGTACCCTGCTGAGACACAACATGGCAGCTACAAGGACTCTTTCATTTATTAAGACCATCAGTGTGTATTGCTCTAAATCAAGTATATAATATTAAATGAATATTGCTGGATCAGCTACTTCTACTTAAAACATATTAAAACATGACTAAGCACAAAATCACCAAGAATGACATCTTATAAGTGCTGTGTAAGCGCGTGCGGCCTTCCAAGCTCAAAGCCTTTGCCCTCCATAGATCAGCCAGACTCGCACTGGCTGTAGCTTTTAACCTTTAATTACCTTGAGCACAACTCTAAAATGAGCAACAAACTGCAATGTGTATGGAATGATCATGGTTACATCTGCAATGGAAAATCATGTTATTATTCTGGTACCTGTAAAAAAGATCAAACTAAAGTTATCACCATCACTGTAATGCAAAGAATAATGTAAGATCAAAAACTTCAATTTATGCTTAATGCAAAGCTGGTTATATACTTCTAATGAACTAATAATGGCATATTAAAATATTAAATGATAATGAGAAAAACATCCCCTCCTTATTCTACAACACTGAACTCAGGTAACATTTGTTATTAGAGGAGGTCCAAAAGTGTGTCAGTGAGAAATATCCATCAAAAGCATGATTTACACTAGCTGCAGCTCACAGTCAGCAACTCATCAGTTTTGTTGTTCAAACCAAACAAGAATTTTTCACATCATGTTGTCCTGCAGGAACTCACCAGATCACCTCTCCAGCACTTTGATCCCAAGACAGGAATACAATATGCAGAGTTAGTTTAATTGATTGGAATGCAGCTGTCATCTTCAGAGTGTTTCATTTGATAAAGTTAATAACGAGAAATCAAGTGGTCAGAGCTATCATGGTGATATTCAGGGTCAGATTCTGTGCTAGTGCAAAACCTTCTTTTGGCCTGAAAAAGCTGCTGTGGGGTTTACAACAGAGGAGCAATTGAAAGCCTGCAGGTCAAATTAACGTCCGGATGCATTTGCAAAAATGTTTCATGTGAGTGGAAAGTTCTCTGGGTGATCCAACAGTGCGTTAGTTGATATACAAACATTTCAGTAATTGGCTTTCAAGTGTCACCCAAACATGAGGAGGCCAGTGATGGAGCCAGTGACGGTTTAACAAAAATAATACAGTGTGAGTGCAGGTTTACATGTTTCTCTCTGAGAAAAAGAGAAGTCGATGTGTTTCTATTAGTGTGAAATCCTTTTTAGAAATTAGGCACTGTGTGAGGTCATTTAGTAAGAGTCAGTGAATCTTTCACAGTTGTAAAAAACATAAAAAGAAACAACATAATTAACGTATGTTTTTCTCCGAGGGTGGTGGGGTAGAGGACTTCATGTGTGGGTGACTGAGAATGTCCATTTTATTAGATATGTTGTTGTAACTGTTTCAAAGTCAGTAATGCATGAATCTTCAATGATTTTTATTCCTTAAAAGAGGACTGTGTACAGTGTCCATTTGTGTCTGTCTCCACGTTGGGTGATTGTGGAGTATTTGAATATGTGTGCATGAGGGTGGGAATGCCCGTTGGTGGCTGCGTGCGCCTGTTCGACTGTGTCTGTATGTCAGGTCGGGTCTTACACTCCACCTCTCTGGGAACATCTCAGGCCCTTCAAGGTATGGAGGCATATCTCGATTTACCACACTCCTTGCCGTTGCCTGATGCCCTCAGGCGTCGGTATGTTCAACACGTTCTAACTCCCAACTCGTCAAACGTGTGACGCATGGTCAGGCCCCCTCTGCTGCACATATGGACGCGCAGGGTACCCCCCTCGCGTCGGGAATTGACATGAAAGGTCCTCCGATTGAAGAGATTGCCGCGGAAGTGGCTTTTGTCGGTATATTTAGACATTTTCCAAATCACATTGTAATGACCTATACTGAACACAATAAATTATATAATGCAGGCAACTATCTGAGAGAAAATTACTGCAGATAAAACTAATTACAGGCTGTTATTTGTGTATCGGTTCTTGCATTGACGGAGTGAGCGATGTATGCTGGGTAATGGCACAGCTAGCGATTGGGTGAATTTATTGCACCGGTTTTATAAACTGTTCTACAATCCTTTTGATATTTGGAAATCTGTCGATCATTCGGCTACAGCTGTAAGATATCTTCTCCAACTCCTCTGAATACATGCAGTCATTTTACCGTCTGCTTTGGCTAATCACGCTCTTACGTATTAAATTAAATTAAATGCCTAATAAAAAAGCTGTTCTTTTTTTATTAGGCAAAAACATTTTCGGCAAAAAAACATTATGCAAAAACATTTTCGGTGCTGTTAAGGAATTCACAGCGACTCACTTGTTTATTTTTGAGAAAGTTTATTTTTTTATCATATTAGATGACCGGCAGTGACGTCAACGTACTCGATCGTACCACAGGTAAGTGCGAATCTGAATCTGTAGATTTTTTTAAATTATTTTTCTTATTTAAAACCAAAAAGAAAAACCCGAAACAGTGAGCTCACAAAGCTGCTTTTTGCAGTTCCATGGGTTAAGATTAGCAATTTCGTGGAACAGCGAATGACTTAACATTTAATAGCATATATGTTACCACACCACATGTGCTGTAAGTTAGCTAAATTCATTTCTGTTAGCCAATCAAGTTAAGCTTATCATATATCATCATCCAGGGTACAGTGATAGAGAAGTGTGTGCTGACGTTTGCTGTTGTTGCCACTTTGTAAAGTTTGAGGGTTCTAATAAGGGTCAGTGTTGCCAGATTGGGTTGATGCTCAAATTGAAGATAGACGTTATCTATCAATCTAGCTCTCTAGCTCTCTCTTTATAGCTCTCTCTCTCATTCTGGCTCTCTCTCTCTCTCTCTCTCTCTCTCGATTTTAAATTTAATAGCAGCATTACATAATCATTAAATAGCAGACCGATCATCTATGCTGCAAATGAAATACAAATGGACACTAAACAGGGTTTATCTAAATCGTTACAATAGGGTTTAATGTATATATTTATTTATAAGGTGCTTCTGAATTCTGAATACTTTTTTTTTTCTAAACAGGTTCTTCATCAATCAGCCTATTATTGATTGATTCCTTCCTACATCTGCTTTTTGAGGAACTCCTAAAGGCACTTTTAAGAGCCACGTCAGTCTGTTTGTATCTGTTCTTACTGCTGTCCTTATTGGTCTGTCTCTCTGTTTCTGCCTCGCTCTGTTGGTCTCTGTCTTGTTTGATTATTCTGTTTGTGTGTGTGTGCGTGCGTGCATGCGTGTTTGTTTGTTTGTGTGTTTGTGTGTGTGTTTGTTTGTTTGTTTGTTCTTCTTTCTGCCATGAGTGACTCCGAAATTCAAGATCCTTTAAGGATCCTAGATAATCTGACTGATCAGCAGGAACAAATTGATGAGCTCCAACACCTCGATGACATGCTTGGTGAGCTGAAGCAAGAGGTAGCTCCTGTACCTGTGAAGCCACCTGACCTAACAGTAAAATGGAAAAAAAGAGACAAAGATGGAAACCAACTCTATGCGAGGCCAAGATCAATCCGGAGTCAATTACATAAGGGTCAGTACTCTTTCATACAAGATAATTTGTATCACGGGGCGATCGTGGCTCTGTCACTACCCGATCCGTACCGGAAACCCGATCGGTACCCCGCATGCGCAAATCTTACGTCACTTCCTCTCTTTGCCAACATTGCGACATTCAATATATTTGAATGATACGGTTAGCGCCCAGTTAGCTCCTAGCATTTCTCAACAGCTCTGCCTCCTTTTCGACTGCCCGGGACATTTAAACAATGGATAATTCATGCTTTTCTCCTCAACAGAGAGCGTCCCCCGATTGAGCAACAGCGCCGTAAAATAAGAAGAATGGCGCCTAATTACAGAGTTAATAATGCAGACTTTGTAATATCTCACGTGTAGATTCATCAGCCAGATGAAGTGTTTACTGACAATTGACAGTGATAGCGCACATCATCATCACTATTCCAACAATCCTTTCCTCACAGACAAGCATAAACACTCTCGACTATTGCTAAATCAAATTTAACACACGTTTGTAATGACGCTAATTCAGTTTATAATAGGGTTCATTCGCTCGGTCAGCAGGTGGCGGTATCCTCGTACACTGGGGAGTACACTGCCATTAAATGAACAGAAGAAGAAGAAAACATCTGCACATGCGCGGTACGGATCGGGTAGACCCGATTTGTACGGTCAGACTTTACACATGCGCAGTAAGGATGGGAGAGTCCTGATCCGTAACTTTCTTTTTATTTTTCGTTTTTGTCTACATTGTACTGAAATGCTTCATTATTGCAAACATTTTAAGATATACATGTTATTCTTAACATCTTAACAGATACTCTGACCCATAACTATCGTAAAACGCTACGACCGGAAGTAGAAACCTTTCGCGCATGCGGGGTACCGATCGGGTTTCCGGTACGGATCGGGTAGTGACTTTTTTTTTTTTTTTTAATTGACAAAGCACAAAATACAGATATACAAATACAAAATAGCAAACACAATGTCAGCGGGTTCGTATAAAAAAGCAAAATAGACACAGTCTATTATAGAATCACATGATATTGAACAGGGAACATAGGTTTACGGTTTTGACAGCTTTTTGATTTTGAGAATGTTGTATGGTTTTAACATATTGTTTGGTTTCATTTAAAAAGCACCGAAAGGATGGTTATGCGTTAGAAAATTTCGACTTATGTATATGAAATTTGGCCAATAATATCAATAAGTTAATTAAATAAAATTCGTTTGCCCTGTGCATGGGGTACTTAAAGAAACCAAACAATATTTTCTTGTAACAAAGAGAGAACTCAGAAAGGATAAAGGAAACAACAAAAACACAAAATTCTTGCCAGAAAAGATTCGTGTATAAGCATGACCAAAATAAATGAGAAATATCTTCCTTCACACAATTACAAAATGTACAGTTAACATCAATGTCCTTTTTATAACGTACAAGAAAAGACCTAGTTGGGTAAAAACGATGAATAACTTTAAAAGATATTTCCTTTACTTTGTTATTTAATAGAAATTTCGACGGTAAGGTCCAAATCTTCTCCCATTCCTGGTCCTGGTATAAGTTATTCCAGTAGGCGACAGCCGTTGGGTCACAAGTTCTGTCTGTCTGAAACAGAGTTCGTATTTCACGGTTGTTTTTCCTCCTTACAGAAGGGAAACACACCTGACCGACATAAGTAACAGCAGGATCCAGTGGTAAAGGGGTCAAATCACTAACAACAAGATTTCTAAACAACATTAAGACCCCAGCAGGGATAGCATCAAACACTATGGCATATTCCTTTGGTGGAACATGAAGACCATATGTATTCAAAAATTCTGAGTAAGAGAGTAAACCTCCAGCTGGATTTATAAGTTGTGCAACACGATGAATCCCATTATCAAACCAATTACTTAAAAACACAGATTTATGTTTGTATAAAATGTCTCTATTGTTCCAAATATAGTATCTATGTGGAGAAAAATTGTGTTTATAAATCAATGACCAGGAAAGAAGCATTTGTTTATGAAAGTTGGATAGTTTTAAAGGAATTTTATCAATATTGTAATTACAAAGCAAAAGAAAGTTAAGACCACCAATTTTTGAGAAAATATAATTGGGAATAAAGTTCCAAATTGAGGTTGGGTTCCTGAAAAATTGTTTAATCCAGTTTATTTTAAACACATTGTTTAATGAGGAGAAGTCAAGAAAGTTTACTCCACCATGTTGGTATGAGTTGGATAAAACTGATCTTTTAATATAATGAATTCTATTCTTCCATATGAAATTATAAATAAGTCTGTCAATATCTGCCAGGGTCTCTTTATTTACATCAAGAGACAAAGCAGCATAAGTTAGACGAGATAAACCCTCTGCTTTCGTGAGTAAAACTCTCCCTTTAATGGATAAATCCCGCTGCAGCCAAGCATTTAGCTTTTTTTTGCGTTTTGTCCAAAATTGGAGTGAAATTAAGGGAGCACCTGGTGGATTGATTTTTATTAATGACTATTGTAGAAAACCCCTATGATTTGTGTATATAGACTGTTCCACGGACCCCCTCTAACCACTGCTAAGATGGTACATTCCTCCCATCCCTTGTTTGTGTTTGCGCTGGTCCACCTTGATAGCGCTGGTGGAGCTGGGCTGTTGTACTGAACATGTGTAGTGCGTGTGCGTGAATGATAAGTAAGTGCCTTGTATTTGTTTGTTCTATGGTTGTAACTTATCATATACTTAGCTATGTACATTGGGTGATGCTTAGTAGAGTTTTCCAGCTGTTCGTGTAGCCACGAGACACTGTATATTCACGCTGATTTGACCAAAATGGCGCTACCCTTGTGAACTGAGCTGCCCAAAGTAAAGATGGAGTCTATCCCTGTGCAGCAGCCCATTTGTGTCCACCAGGGGGTGGTGTTTAGTCATTTCTGTTCAACCCTTTCTGTATTATTTAGACCAGTTTGGTTGACTTTAATTGTTTGCTAATTGTAATTTCTGTTATTTTACAGAACCACACACACATATACATATACTCACACGAATTCACTTCTGGAGATGTTTGGATTAAAAGAACCCTAATTATCATTGCTGTGGACCCTCTCTTTCATCATATAAGTCACCTGTGCCTTCTGACCGAGGATAGGAAAATCCTGCTGTAATTTGCCAGTCTATTAAGCACACACATGTCCAGTTCAAGTGGTCCTTCGAGCCGGATTAATTACAGCATTTCCTAACATGGCGGCATGCCAATATGATGAAGAACAACAAGGTGCCCGGCAAAGGAGACCACATAGGGCTCCAAGATATCTGGATGACTTCATCTGGACCTATCCCCCACAGCCGACTAACCCAGTTCCACCGAACACTAACGCAGCTACTCCAATACACCAAATCGCTGGCATCGATGGCTCACCAGAGATGGAGAGAATAAGGAGGATGGAGCAGTGTGTTACCCAGGTACAGGAGCAGGTGAGGGAGATACAGAGCGCTATACAAGTGTCTTTGAACTTTGGCCAAAGAACCCCCCAAGTACAGTTACAAACCCAGGTCCGGAGCCATAGTATGCCTTTACTAACTGTGGATAATAATCCTACACAAGCTCCTCCTATGGGCGGACTAGAAAACATCCCTCCCATATCTCCAGTAATACCTAGCCCTCAGTTTCATACTGTACAGCAGACCTCCCCTTCCACAGCTCATCATGTTGATAACCCTCAAATATTACAGTCAACAGCTCCTACTCTCCCTGTTAACCGACCTATTCCTCAGCCCCCTCTATACGTCCACTCTTCCATGCCATCAGCTGCTCAGCCAACACCAGTGGTACCCCGGTCTGCATCTACAGCAACAGAACAGCCACATCCTCCCTGGTATCAGCAAAGAGACCTGAATTGGCAGTCATCAACCCCACAGTGGTCTGTGCCACACAGTGCTGCTCAGTTTAGTATCCCTGGCACTATGCAGTACCCTGTCACGCTGCCGCCTGGCATGCCCTCTCCAGGTTATCCGCCTTGGACTTCAGGCCCACCTCTCAGTCAGCCATACGTTACACCAGTGCTGCCACCTGCTGTTAGCTCACAGTATACCTATCAGCATCATGCTCCAGCTGCACCGCCACCTGTCAGTTCACAGCATGATGTAATTCAGAGCATCCCACAACACTCCTCATCTCTGCTTTCCTCTCAGAGACCGAACTTGATGGAGATGGCTATTTCCTCTTCTTATGGCATCCCAAAACCCAACCTGATCCGCTTCACCACAGGAAAAGAGAGTGATTTCCTGCTACTGAAGAAAGGTCTGGATGGAGTTTTGGGACCACACCCACATCTGTCTGAGGATTACAAATTCCAAGTACTTCTGGATCATCTAAAGTTTCCTCCCGCGTTTCAGCTTGCAAAGAGGTATGTGCATGACACTATGCCCTTCACTAAAGCAATGCAGGCTCTACAGCAGCGCTATGGACAACCACGCCAATTAGTCCAAGGTGAAATTAACAACATTTTGAGAGCTCTTACAGTGAAAGCTGGAGATACACAAGGGTTTGAAGACTTTGCTCTATCAGTTAGTAGTTTGGTGGGACTACTAAACTCCATGGAAGGAGCTGCTAAGAGCGAACTAGAGTGTGGCTCCCATGTGGACAGGCTTTTGAGTAAACTCCCCTTCTCCTATCAAGACAGTTTTGCTGAATATTGTCTTGCAAAGGGCATCTTGCGGAGTGACTCAGCTAACACCTATACTCTCCCTGACTTTGCACAGTGGTTGGAGAGGAAGTCACAGGCCATACAGATATCACGAAGGGCTACAGAAAGCTACATATCTGATAAACCCCGCTCAGATCGTAGAGACAAGTCATCACGACCATTAAAGACATCCTCATCAGTCTACTATGGCACTGACAAGCCTACAACACCGACGGCTAATACCACTTCAGCCCCTACTGACAGTAAAGAACCTATGAAAGGGAAGAAAAGAGAGAAATTTAAGCCCTACTGCCCCTTCTGTAGCAGTACAGAACATTACTTGAGTTCCTGTTCTGACTTCAGTAAGCTGAGTACTACACAGATTATTACATGGATTAATGACAATAAGAGATGCTGGAGATGTGGTCGGAGTCACCAGCCTGACAGTTGCAATCTGAAGAAACCTTGTGCCACCTGTGGAGAACAACACCTGCAGATCCTTCATGAAGCTGCCTCTCGCTCAAACAAGAGTATCCTGACATTGAGCACAGCCTCCAGCATGGTGTATTTGGACCAAGTCACTCATTCAGGCAGAGTCATGCTTAAAGTGGTCCCAGTTACCCTCCACAACAATGGGCGATCTCTGTCCACCTATGCCATTCTTGACGATGGATCAGAGCGGACTATTGTTTTATCTGCAGCGGTTCATTACCTGCAATTAAATATCACAGAGGAGTCCCTCAAACTACGAACCATCAGGCAGGAGGTGTCACAGTTACAAGGCGCATCGGTTTCTTTTGAACTGAGTGCACCCAGCTCTCCCCAAATCAAACATCACATCAGACGTGTCTTCACTGCTAAAGAACTTAATCTGGCAAAACAATCCTGTCCAGTGGACATACTCCGTCAGAGATATCCACATCTGGCCGACGTTCCCATCAAAGCATTTAAGGATGTGCAGCCTATGCTTCTTATAGGCTCAGATAATGTCCAGCTCATCACCCCTCTGTCACCTGTCAAAGTCGGTCCACTAGGCAGCCCTGTTGCTGTCAACACTAACCTCGGTTGGGCCATCCAGGGACCAGCTACCTTTCTACATCTACCTACTGAAGCTTCATGTCTGCACACATCCCTGTTACCATCTCCCTCTCAAGCGCTAAGACAGAACGTTGAGAAGCTGTGGCAGTTAGATGTGCTCCCCTTTCGATCAGAGAAAGAGGTAACTCGCTCTAAACAAGACAAAGAGGCACTGGAGTTACTGCAGAAAACCACAGAACGTGTACAGGTGGATGGAATAGCTCGCTATGCTACTCCTCTGCTCCGCCGCAGAGACTCCACTAAACTACGAACTGACCATGACGCAGTGATGGCTCTCCTTCGGTCCACCGAGAAGCGTCTGATTAAAGATCCTGATCTAGCGGCTGTGTACAATGCAGAAATACACAAACTGGAACAAGCAGGTTATGTAAGGAAACTCACTCCTGAAGAGGCAAACCGCACAGATGAATCCTGGTTCATTCCCCATCATATTGTGCATCATAACAATAAGCCTAGGATAGTTTTCAACTGTTCCTTCCAATACAGGCAAGACTGCCTTAACGATCAGCTGCTACCAGGTCCAACTCTCGGTCCATCCTTAATAGGTGTCCTGTTGAGATTTAGGGAGCACCCTGTTGCTGTGAGTGGGGACATACGAGGTATGTTCCATCAGGTGTGGCTTCTTCCGCATGACCGGCCCCTGCTGAGATTCGTGTGGAGAGATATGGAAAGAGATCGGAGCCCGGACATTTATGAGTGGTGTGTCCTGCCCTTTGGAACCATATGCAGCCCCTGTTGTGCCACGTATGCCCTTCAGCGCCATGTGCAGGATCATAAAGATGGCAATGAACAAGTACTAGACTCAGTGCTGCGCTCATTTTATGTCGATAACTGTTTGCAATCTCTGCCCTTTGCTTTGCAGGCACGACCACTTGTCGATAACATCAGAGAGTTGCTATCTACTGGTGGTTTCGAAATCCGACAGTGGGCAAGTAACTACCCAGAGGCCATTGCTCATCTCCCCTCTGAAGCAAAGTCCCCTACCTGCGAGCTGTGGTTGACTGAACACCAACCAGATCCCCAAGAACCAACCTTAGGCTTGGCATGGCACTGCTCCACAGACCAGATTGCCTACAGATGTCGGCCAGTGGTTCCTCAGGAGTCAACCATGAGAAATATCTACAGCATCCTCGCCTCTCAATACGACCCACTGGGCTTCATCATCCCCTTCACGACCCGGGCAAAGGTTATTGTTCAACGTCTGTGGCAGAATGACAGGAACTGGGATGATCCCATCGAGGGCGAGTTACTCCAGCGGTGGCAAGAGTGGGTGAGTGAGTTACAGTATCTACAAGAAATCTGTCTGCCTAGATGCTACATAGCCCCAGCAACCCAAGAGGGAACTTTCCAGCTGCATGTATTCTGTGATGCGTCAGAGAGTGCTTACGGAGCAGTGGCATATTTGAGATTTAAAGCGGCAGAACATGAGGTCCACACTGCCTTTATCATGGCCAGATCACGTGTAGCTCCCCGCAAGAAACTGTCAATTCCCCATCTAGAGCTGTGTGCTGTACTGGCTGGGGCACAACTGTCTAGACTCCTCCTCAGTGAGCTTACTCTGCCCATTAGTGAGACTACTTTATGGACCGATTCTACCACTGTGTTGAACTGGATCCAGTCCGAGTCCTGTCACTATAAAGTGTTTGTAGGTACTCGTATTGCCGAAATACAGGAACTGACTGAGGCCGCCAGCTGGAGGTATGTCCCCTCGGCTTTGAACCCAGCAGATGACATCACCCGGGGAAAACCATTACATGAGCTGTCAAAACCTAGCCAGTGGATGGATGGGCCCCCCTTCCTGAGACAAGCATCTGAGCAGTGGCCAGCACGACCTACTGTGAGTACAGACACTGAAGATAATACTGAGTTAAAGAAATCAGCTTTCTGTGCCTATGTCACTACAGATTTGGCACAGTCTGATCCTGCATACAACACCTGGGCTGATTTGGTGCAGGCCACCCACCTGTCTTCTCACGGGGCGGCTGGCCTCCCTATGTCAGCAGCACAACGACTAGAGACAGAAGTTCAAATTCTCAAACAGGCGCAACAAGAAAGCTTCCCTGTTGAAGTACACACCCTTAAATCTGGGAAAGAGGTGTACAAAGACAGCAGACTGAGCAACCTTTCTCCCGAATATGACAGTCAGCTTGGCCTCATACGAGTAGGTGGACGCCTCCGGCGAGCAGAGCAGATGGATGTTGACACTCTGCATCCTATCGTGTTGTCACCAGACCATCCTACTACTCAGCTCATCATCAAAGACTATGATACACGTCTCCTGCATCCTGGCCCAGAACGTGTCTTTGCCGAATTGAGACGCAGGTATTGGATTTTAAGAGGCAGACAGGCCATAAGGAAGCATCAGTATCGCTGTTTGGAGTGTAAGAAGTGGAGAGCCAAGCCTGTTTCACCGAAGATGTCTGATCTCCCTGCTACCCGCTTGCGATTAAATCAGCCGCCATTCTGGTCCACAGGAATTGACTGTTTTGGCCCTTTCACTATAAAGATAGGCAGGAGACAAGAAAAACGGTGGGGCATTATATTTAAATGCCTTACGACCCGCTGCATTCACCTCGACCTTCTCACTGGTATGGACACTGACTCCTTTCTCATGGCTCTGCGCAGATTTATTGCTCGAAGAGGAAAACCCTTTGAAATACTGAGTGATCAGGGCACCAATTTCAGAGGAGGAGACAGAGAGCTGCAGGAGGCATTCAAAGTGATGGAGCCACGACTGCAGGAGAAGCTCAGTGAACAGAGCATCACTTTCCACTTCAACCCTCCGCATGCTCCACATTTTGGGGGAGCCTGGGAACGGGAGATCCGTTCAGTCAAATCTGCACTTCAAGTTGCCCTCAAAGGTCAAGCGGTGCCAGAGGATTTGTTGCTTACTGTTCTTATTGAAGTAGAGGGCATACTTAATTCCAAGCCACTGGGATACGTTTCCTCGGATATTGCAGATGTTGACCCGATCACGCCAAATATGTTGCTCATGGGGCGGCGCGATGCTTCCCTCCCCCAGGCAGTATATGGCACCAGAGAAGAACTTGGAAGGCGAAAATGGCGTCACAGCCAAGTCATAGCGGACCGGTTCTGGACTCAGTTCATTCAGCGCTACCTGCCTGGACTGCAGCCTCGCCAGAAGTGGAACCAGACTACTCCACCTTTGAAAGTGGGACAGACTGTCATGGTGGTGGACTATCAGCTCCCACGGGCTTCCTGGCCCGTAGGACAGGTAACACAGGTGTTTCCCAGCCCGGATGGACAGGTGCGAGTAGCTGAAGTCGCTATTGGGGAACATAAATACCAACGGCCTGTGTCAAAACGTATCACGTTACCTGAACTGTCAGCTGAACGTCCTTAGTTATATTCACATGGGTTTTTGATGTTTACTAATGTGCTATACACATTAGGGGGCGGCTGTAGAAAACCCCTGTGATTTGTGTATATAGACTGTTCCACGGACCCCCTCTAACCACTGCTAAGATGGTACATTCCTCCCATCCCTTGTTTGTGTTTGCGCTGGTCCACCTTGATAGCGCTGGTGGAGCTGGGCTGTTGTACTGAACATGTGTAGTGCGTGTGCGTGAATGATAAGTAAGTGCCTTGTATTTGTTTGTTCTATGGTTGTAACTTATCATATACTTAGCTATGTACATTGGGTGATGCTTAGTAGAGTTTTCCAGCTGTTCGTGTAGCCACGAGACACTGTATATTCACGCTGATTTGACCAAAATGGCGCTACCCTTGTGAACTGAGCTGCCCAAAGTAAAGATGGAGTCTATCCCTGTGCAGCAGCCCATTTGTATCACAGAAACTCATCTGATCTTCTTTAACTGTTCGCACATCAGGGATTTGTTCCATAAAGTTCAGAGCAGCACTCTCATCAAACTCTGACTTGTATAAATTTCTATGAAAATTGGAGCAATAGGTGGAGACTTTTCGGGGATCATCAGTTATAATACCGTCAATATTAAGTCTCCGAACAGAACTAAGTTTAGAATGAGATTTCTCTAATTTAAAAAAATAGGATGAGTGTTGTTCACCTTCTTCTAACCATCTTCTCCTTGATCTCACAAAGGCTCCCTCTGCTTTCAGTTTATAGATATCATTTAACTTACTCTGTTGCAAAGCTAAGTCAGTTTTATCTTCTTCAGATAGGTTCTCTGGTGGGATCTGAGTGAGAGCAGATATCCTAGTAATTACATTAATTTCTTCATTTTTCCTCTGTTTTGCTGCAGATGAGCCATACTCTCTTAAATATTTAGCGGCTTCAAATTTAAAGAGTTCCCAGTTTTGACAGTAGAGATGACTGGTTAGGGCTTTATCCCAGAAACGTTTGAATAATGACAAAATATCTTCAAGCACTTTTTCATGTTTTAGAAGAGAGTTATTAAGTTTCCAGTAGCAGCTCCTAAAAGTTTGGGCAGCATTAGTATTGAAAAAGACCTGAAGTGATACCGCTTTGTGATCCGTGAGTGGAGTTGGCATTATATTGGCTATAACATTATCCCTATTTAAGCAATCAGAAATTAACCAGAAGTCAATACGGGATTTAGAAGAGTTGGATTTGTTACTCCATGTAAATAGTCTGGCTTTAGGGTTTTTAAATCTCCAAATGTCAATTAAATGAAACTTTTGCATGAATGTATTTAAACAACAGGACAGAGAGTTATTTGAGCTAGGTGGCCATCTGTCTAGTGAAGGATCTGGAGCAATGTTAAAATCACCTCCAACTAATAACAGGAGATTCGGGTATTTGGATAACCAGAACAAAAAGCGTGTTTCAAGGGCATCCAGTAAGAAGTCATTATCAGACTTAGAATTAAAACCATACACGTTGGCAAGAAGAAGAAGTGTACCATCAATGTTGACAATCATTAACACATAGTGTCCTTCTGAGTCCATTTCAGAGTGCATAACATTCCCATTAAATTTATTCTTCAGAGTAGTAACTCCTGCCGATCTTTCTGATCCATGTGAGAACCATAGGTCCTTGCCCCACTGTGTTTTCCAAAAAGCAGTATCCTTAATAACAGAATGTGATTCTTGAAAAAAAAACAAAGTCAGTATTCTGTTGATTTGCAAACAAAAACAAAGCTTTTTGCTTAACAGTGTCTCTTAAACCCCTGACATTGAGAGAACAAAGTGATATAGACAGTGCGGCTTTAACACAAAATAATGAACAGTTTACTTCCCATAGTTAACATGGAACTGGTATTAACTTTTATCCTGAACCTCAAAATTGTAAACAACCCCTTTGACATCTGTAACTTTATACCTCAAGGAGGGCATGAAACCTCCATCAACGCAGGTGGAGCTTGATCCTCAGGCGAAGTGAGCGTTGGGTGCACCTCTTTCCCCTCAATGATCACACGGACCCCGGCAAAGTGAGCTCTTTTTCCTTCTTTCCTTGCAGCATCAATAAGAGGCCAAAGCTTCTCTCGAATTGCCCTGTCGGCAGAGGACAGATCTTCAGTGAACCTCATGTAGTTTTCTTTCAGAAAGGAGCAGTTTTTAGCTTTTCTCCAGATCAAGTCACGAGCTGATCTTGTCACAAATCGAATGATAACCAGCCTTGGTTTCTTCTGAGTTTCGCTGTAGCGGCCCAGGCGATGAACTACATCAATGCTGTTTTTGAATCCTGCACTTGTTTCCCCGGCAACAGTGCAGCAGATGTCAAGTACTTTTCTGGTGATGTCTTCTTGCTTTTGCTCAGGGACACCTGAGAGCCTGAGATTCCATCTCCAATGGTATCTTTCAACTTCGTTGACCTTCAGTTCTACTTGAGACATTCTGCTGCTGTTTTTTTCACAAGTAGCTTTAACAAAACCGTTAAAGCTACTTGTGAAAAAAACATTCTTCAAAGATTCTACTTCCAAGAACATGAAGTCAATAGACTTATTCATGGCCTTGATGTTAACAGTATTCTTGCTGATCATAGCCTCCAGATTATCTGAGCGCTCATTAATTAAAGTAGCAATGTTGTTTTGCACATCAGCAAGAGTTATATCCCCTTTGTGTTTTTTACCATCTGGTCTGGCTGGAGTATCGGGATCTGAGTCCGGCAGTGGCATCAGTTCAGGACTTTTGCTGCGGTTGTAGTCATGTTCGGCAGTCACGGCATTCTTGGGGCTGGTTTTTGAGCCAGCAACACCTGTGTTTCTCTCCATTTCCTTGGTTGCTCCTTTGGTTAGACTTTTAAACTTCATGGGTGTTTCTTTTTCCTTCCTTTTGCTTCCCTGAGTTGCTGAAAACATCGCTGAGGTAACAGAGCTTTCCTGCTGTTAGCTGAGCTATCACTTTGCAAAGAGGCTATGGTCGCGAAAAAGTCCTTTGAAGTATGGTTCAGGAAGCCGTTACTTAGAAATGTCGCATACGTGTACTGAATAAACAGTCAGTAGAATAACTCATTTGTGATTCAGAGAAAAAACGACGGCTGAAAGGGAAGTAAAACTGCAAAATCCTGCTTAGCCATGGAGAAGAGCGTCTACCTCGGTCGCCATCTTGGCTGCTCCCTCCGGATTGGATAGTGACAGGCTCAAGAGTTGGGAGTTCGCCTTGTAATCGGAAGGTTGCCGGTTCGAGCCCCGGCTTGGACAGTCTCGGTCGTTGTGTCCTTGGGCAAGACACTTCACCCGTTGCCTACTGGTGGTGGTCAGAGGGCCCGGTGGCGCCAGTGTCCAGCAGCCTCGCCTCTGTCAGTGCGCCCCAGGGTGGCTGTGGCTACAACGTAGCTTGCCATTACCAGTGTGTGAATGTGTGTGTGAATGTGTGTGTGAATGGGTGGATGACTGGATATGTAAAGCGCTTTGGGGTCTGTGATATTATTCTGTTATTATATGTTACCTTATATATGTAATCAAAGTAGTTGAAGTATGATACTGCTATAGATCATATGATACCCTTTAACATAGAGTGTGTGTGAAAATCATTAGATCTATTGGATTGACCTGTATTACTCGACACTGTTGAATGTGTTACACTGTTTCTTGACATTTCATACTGCTGAATCATGAAGAGAATGTTGTGTGCAGAGGACCTTGTGCCGATAATAGAAGAGACAGACCACATTCCACACCCCCACCTTACAGAAAGCAGAGAAAGACAGGGAGCCGAGGTCATAACTTAGGCGCTGTAACAGAGAAAGAATGTGATGTTTTGGCTTTTACGACTAGATGGGGGCCACTAGAGACTATAAAAAGCTGAGCAACCCGTCACCATTTTGAGATTTGCTGTGACCCTCTTCAGGCATGTCTCCCCATCATGATGGTCCTTATGCTCTTAAGTGTTGAATTGTATGGAAATAAATGATTGTTGATTGAGCATAAATACACCGAGTATTGTCCTTCCTTCAGCCCAAAGATTCAAAGAATTGGGAGATTTCAACAGGTCCTTAGGGACTAGTAAAGCTACCATCAAACGATCACTATGGCATTACTGAGAGTTGAAAAACTGTCTAAAGTCTTTCATCTTTAATAAAATGATCAGCGTTCTGCTCTACCAGGTGTAACAATTGAGTTTAACATCCAGGCATCCATGAAAACGGAATTTTTGACATTTAACGGAGTTAGAAGTTAGCAGGAAGTTAGCTCGCTAGCTTCTATCTAAATACAATATAGCATGTCCTGACTGCGGGGTTTTGGAAACAAATTAAAACGTACAGCTCTGCTATCACTTCCAACATAAATGAAGACAGAAAACGAAACAGCAGTGACGTTTGTAGGGTTACTGAAGTTTGGCTAGCTGGTAAATAATGATGTGCTACGTGACCGCTAGCGACACAGCTATGTTAGCATAATATGAACAAGCTAACTTTTTTTCCACTCGATAAAAGTTAACATGAGTGTTCTCGGTGGTCAGGAACAAATGTAATCGCGTGGCAGGGTGCTGTAAAAGGACAAAACTTCAGCCAGGAGAACAACTGAGATAATCCATCCACAATACGAGGTTAGTCATTCATATACTGCTGCATGGGCTGGGCTGTAGTTACATCCTAAGGTTTTAAAAACTGAGCTTAAATAAATGATTAGCGGTAATAAAAGCTGAGGGAGGTCAGCAGTGATCACTGACTGTTTTAGGAGCTTTTTGATATCAAATATAAGAAAATACATAACATTAAACATGTTAACAACACAAAAGCCATATTAAACGCAGACTACTTTAGACCCAGAAGTAGGATTCGTCCCGTCATCACCAGTGTTGGGACTAACGCGTTATTAAGTTACGCGTTATAGTAACTACGTTATTATTGTGGTAACGAGCACGGTAACTAGTTATTATGCCAAAATCAGGAATGCGTTAGTCGTTACTGGGATTTAGATAGGGTCGTTACTCATTACTTCGTGTGGTGGCTATCGCGGAGCTTCCACAGATTCAGTAACATTAGCAAGTGGTGGAGGCCAGCAGGTGGATGAAGGAAAGGGGAGGCTGAAGGAATTGGCCGCCGGTCCAAGTGTGAACTGAACTTCAGGTAAGAAGTTATGACCTGCACTCTCTCTGGGTCAGATATAAACCAAGTTTAGGTGGAGTTTATTTTCGTTATTCTGACTTTTTCCGTACTGCGTGGTAGCTAGCATGACGGGGTTTCTATACAGCTGGGTGGGTGCTATGATACTGATGTTGAACTTTATTTTGTTCATAAGTTATTAGAGTTGCCAACCATCCCGTCTGGTATTCAGAGAAAATATTACGCGTTTCTTATTGAGGTGAAAAGGAACAGTTTGTCCCGTAATTCAGCTACAATGAAAAAGGCACAAAGCTGGAGTTATTCTGTGTCTTTGCTGCACAGCTGCCTCTTCTTCTTTCATTCTCCCCCCTCCCTCTCCCGTTTCTACTTCAGTCATGAAAACTGATCAATGATCAGCTGATCGGCTCTCTTGTTTGTTTATCGCTCACTTTGCGCCGAAAGAGGAAACCAGCGGATGTCGCACTAAACAACAGCAGCACGTTTAAGCTTGATCAGCTATTGTTAGAATTTATTTAATATTAATTTCTAGTATCAGCTGATGTTTGCTGGAGCCACAGCTGCAAAAAAGCTGCTGGTCATTAGGGCTGAACGATTATGGAAAATAATCTAATTGCGATTTTTTGCCCCAATATTGCGATTGCGATGCAATTATTTTTTAAGGTCTTTGTCTTTTGTATTATTAAACAAAGACAAGCAATACATCATATAGTATGGCCAATACTATATTACATTAATTTTAAACTGTTCTTTCCTGGAAGACAGACCTCTGTTATGATGACATGAGGTGATGCATGAATTGATGACTGACATTTTTATTTAACTTCTTCAATCACAACAGTATATTTAAACATACACAATAGTTTATTTTTAGCTTACAAACATCTGAGCATAAAGTGCTGACAAGGAACCCTGGTGTAAACATTAAAATGAAAGTCAGTACAATGTGCAGATTGCAGAAATATACATAAAAAAATCAGTGGCTTTACCACACTCAGTTTTTCTGTGAACTACTAGACAGTCATTAAATTAAAAAATAATATTAAATAAATAAAACTAATAAATAAAAAATACACACATCTTACTGATCTCTGCAGTCAGTAACATTACACATAAAGTGCAAACATAATAGCAATTGTATAAACACACACACAAACACGCCTTTAAATTAAAACTGGCTGAACATCTTGATTATCTGCAGTAAGTAACAGCAACACAGCACAAACTAAAGTGCACAATGAGTATGGCTCAGCCTACCTACCTAGCTCACAGGTTTTTTGCTAGGAAGACCAGCATATCTACTTTTGCTGGCTTTAAGGATGAGCGAGTGCAGGTCACTATATTCCCTCCAGTGCTGAACAGACGCTCTGAGGGGGCACTTGTGGCTGGCACACAGATATTTGCGGGCCATCTTGCACAGTCGTGGAAAGTGAATGTTGTGCACCTTCCACCAGGCTAAGGGATCATCCTCTCCGTCAATGACAGGGGTCAACAGGTAACTATTCAACTCTGCCTCCACGACATCTTCAAGTGGCAGAGGCAAAGCTGAAGAGGCCGCACTGGTTTTAAAAAGACTACCAAGAGTCTTCTTTGCCTTTCCCCCAGAGGCCTGTGCACTTGGAGAATTTTGAGCAGTTTCAGTGCGAGACCTCTTCTCCTGCCAGATGCGAAGAGAGACATTAGTTTTGCAGTTAGCTTATATATAAATATTATGTGTTTTTGGAAATATAATTTTCAAGGTGTTAGGGAGTTTTTATTGTTTTATTTGCTTATGCTTCAAAAGTTATGTTATACATATTTCACCAGACACAGTTTTCTGTAGAAACAGGAAGCTGACCCTGTGACACTGACAAGAGACCAGTACAGAAATACATATCCGCAGAAGCTGACTTGCATTATATTATTCTTAGAAATTGACTTGCAACACACATACTTTGTGACACACACACATACAGCTTGCACACACACAGCTTACACACAGACAGCATCAGGACCTGCGTAACAGGAAATGTGATTATATTTGCATATTGACCTATAAAAATAAACGAATACTGCAGTTCGGTGTGATTTGCTCTGAGCTTTTCACCCGTGCAGCACGTTAACCTTGTCTGTGAAGGTTCTCAGTCATCCAGGTCATCGTAGTCAAAGGAGCTTGCAAAGAAAAGCGTCTGGACTTCTATAAGTTGCTTGAAGACGTTTCACCTCTCCACCATTTGACCTTAGAACTGAAGAAGCTTCTCGGATGAGAGGTGAAATGTCTTCAAGCAACTTATAGAAGTCCAGACACTTTTCTTTGCAAGCTCCTTTGGTCACTATACTTGTCGTTGAGGTATGCCGGGACCTTGGTTTTAATTGATCTAGTCAGATCAGTGTCCTCAGCATCTTCAGCCAAGACTGATGTTGCCAGAAGATGGAGAAAATACAAAAATACAAAAAAGAAAATACATAAGAAGAGGTGGGTACATCAGTGTGGGGTTGACATAACATATCTAGAATTAACAGCAGTAAAGAACAAGATAAATAATATTGTTGTGTGTTTGTGGGAGAGAGTGATACACAGGCTCGCGCATACACACGCACACACACTCACACACACACTCTCTCTCTCTCTCTCTCTCTCTCCCTCTCCCTCTCACGGCAGTAACTTACCAATAGCAAGATGTAATCTGTGTCCGAAACACTGGAGCCTGGTCCATTCGTTCAGCTGTGCTGCTTTCACCATATTTGACGCGTTGTCCGTCGTTATGCAGACAAGGTTGTCTTCCCAACACGCAAGCCCCTCTCTCAGGCCAGCAGCAATGTTTTCCCCTGTGTGGTCTTCGGGGAAGTAGGCCGTTTGTAGGCTGCGAGCTTCGAGGTGGAGGTCTTCGGTAATGTAATGCACCGTCAGACTTTGATAGGGCTCTGCTGTATGGCTTGACCACATGTCTGTTGTCGCCGCAAAAAACTCAACAGCCTTTAACTCCGCTGCAACCCTCCGCCTACATTGCATATGTAGCTCGGGTATTGGAGTCTGACTGAAATACGTGCGGGAGGGCATTCTGTACCTCTTATCCAGTGTAGTTACCAAATTATTGAACCCAGGCTTGGTCACCGTATTGACGGGCATCATGTCTTTCGCGATGCAGTGGGTTACTGCTTTGGTGATTTCCACGTGCCGTTTTGAAGTGCGTTCATATGGCGTAACACCTTCAAACAGTTCGGTCAGTGATCCTTGCCGAGTAACGTTACTAGGTTTATTCTGCACACTACTAGATTTTTTATCCATACATCTATCATACTCTGTTTTGTGCTGAGTCTTAAGGTGCTGGTACAAATTCGTAGTGTTTCCCCGAGATGTAGAAACTCTACCAAGACAGGTTTTACACAGTACCTGACTCTGTGCGACATCATCTCTTTTAAACCCAAAATATTCCCACACGGCTGATGTGCAGTTCCTCTTTGGTACTAGCATCCCCGCAGGCTCTGGTTCTGTTGAACCTGAGGCCATTGTGTAGGCTACAGCTTTGCTTGCTAGTTCACTCTCGGTAGACTGTTTCAAAACTTTGCTCCCCGTGTCACGTGACCAGAGTGCAGCCTCTGTGGTTAGACAATCTCGTTTGATCATATCACATGTTTTACTCGCGCATGTCACGTAAACAGAGTATAATAGCAGCCTTTGCGGTTAGAAAATTGCACTTGATCATGTCGCGATATTATCGCAAATGCGATATATCGTTCAGCCCTACTGGTCATGATATGGTTTGGTTATCTGGTGAGAGGGAAACATGAAGATGAAACCAGGAGATGTCCTTACTGGATCATCAGAGCTGAACAGGTGATGGAGAAACAGGTTTACCTTTTAGGTGACATGAATGAGTTGAAGGGAAGTTATGAAACTGTTTCTGAGAGACAAATAACCCCAGGATCCTTTTCTAGGTAGCTGACAGCTGGTAACTGTGCAGGTGCGGATCTAGCAAGTGTTGCCAGGGGGGCATGTAGGGCATTAACGGGGAAAGGGGGGCACAAAGAAATACTTTTCTTTCTTATTCTCATTTAAAATGTCTAGCTTTTAAAAAATAATTATCTGAATCTTACAAAAAACAATTGATAGATTGGTGCATATATACCATCAAAACAGTGTACATCACTGTCACAACAGTGTTTATTTTCATTCAAAGGCTTTATGATTTTTCCTATAATGGTGGGCCAGTCTCTAGTCAAAATGCCCGGGCCAATTTTCTGTCCCAGTCCAGCCCTGTATGCAGCTCATCTGCAGTCTGGTGTTGCCTACATCTTCCTATTCAGAAGGCAGAATTTCCGAGTTCTGAGTACAATCGAAAGCACCACGACTGCAGTTTTTGTGTTGATGTAAAAGGCGCACATGACGCTGTGACGAAGGCTAGAATCATGGCAGCAGTCAATGACGGTCCAGGCGTGGGATTTCTCTCATGGAAATATGCACATTATCTTTTCCTTTCTATTGGTAGGTGGCACAGTGCACTTGTGGCAAGTAAGCAAGCTAGAAGACTGGCAAAGTTATGGAAGAAACACATTAACAAGAGAATTCTGAGTAAAACCAAAGTTACTTTCCCTAGTAACTAGTTACTTTGAAAGTAACGAGTAACTTGAAGTAACTGAGTTACTTTTGAGAGAAGTAACTAGTAATGTAACTAAGTTACTATTTTAGAGTAACTTACCCAACACTGGTCATCACTGAACAACCGGATACCTTTCTAATGTGACGTTGTTGTCCCTGGCTCTCTTTCTCTCTCTGGCTCTGTTCCAGTGTTGCCAACTCCTCAGTAAGGAAAATCGCTATTGGCTGTCCCAAAAGTCGCTAGAAGTCGCTAAATGACATCATCGCCTAATTTGCATAATTGGTCATGCTAATCTAATTGTAACCTATGTTGTTGGAGAGAGAAATAACATCGTGGAAGAGACATAAAGTGAGTAAAAAACGTCCTAAATGCATTTAGAGTTTATTTAAAACTACAAATGAAATTTATTTTAGCAATTATTGTTTTTTTAATGTCACAATTCCAACCCTGCTCCTTTACCCGGGCTTGGACCGGCAAAAGTGACCCGAAATAGGCACTCTGGTGGAGTTACTTTGTGTGTGTGTTTATAAGTAGTTTTAAACCTTGTGATCCACAAAAACAGCATAAGAGTAAAAGAGTAAAAGAAGAACTGACTGCGTTACAGCACCCGCTGCTTTTTGAGAGTAAAAGCGATAAGCGCTTTCACGTCTTTTTTTAGCAACTTTTTTTAGAAAAAAAGTGGCTAAGGGGTCTGAAAACTCGCTTTCACAAAGTTTTGTAAAAGCTGCCACAAGTTGGCAACACTGCTCTGTCCCTGTGCTACTAAGTGTAACTACCGCCCCTCCCCCCTCTGCCCAGCGTAAAGCAGAGTGCAGAGTGAAGCGGAAAAAAAGTGCGAGAGAGAGGGTGAGAGAAAGAAAAAAACAAAAACCCACGTGAGGGCTCGCGATAAGGAGCCGGCTGGCGTCGTTCACGTCAAAGAGCCGGCTCTAAGAGCCATTTCGTTCGCGAACGACCCATCACTACCTCCTAAATTTCAGGTGGCATTTTTAAAACATGCCATGACATAACACACAGCTGCTATAATCATACAGTGAGGTCAAATGTCAATTATCGTTATAGGTTCTTGCTATATGTTATAACATAAACACAGCACAGTTGTAAAAATAATAGTTTCTAGGTTCTAAGGCTTTTTGTCAGTTTAATAGTGAGCTTTACGAGACTCATTTTCGTGCCAAAGGCTCGCACAGGCCTAAGTTCCCTTATGACAACTAGAGCTGGAAACAAGACCTCAAGCAATCCTAAGGCTAATTAGCACGGCTAGCATTTTACAAAACATTTGTTAAATGTTGTCATTGCTAGCACATACCTGTATTACAGCATGGTAAGTAGCGAGAGCGCTAAGTTTTTGTTACCTTTGAAAAGAAAAATGTGAAGCTGTACTATTAGCATGAACTATGCTAATGTCATTCACTCAAACAAACATCTCAGGTACTGACTTACTGCTTTCTAATATCTGTGTTTATTTCTGGATATACCTACATGGTTATTAGACATCCCACATAAAGGGTGACAAAGGCAGTAACTATAAATGACCATAACTTTACTGTAAATTACACTGATGGGCTCAGTTCATATAGTTCTATCATGTGTACATGCATGTTAGCAACCGTAACCATGGCCAGCTGTAGGTATATGAATGCTGCGCAAGGTTCCAGCTGTTCCTTTACACTTGCTCTTGGACTTGTCTTGACCTGCTCCAAGCTCAGCTTGTGGAAAGATAACGTTTGGAGAATATTTCTACAGAAAGCGGATTTTACTACAAAGCGACAACTACTGCATCTTTGGATCTTTTGTACTTGTGTTTCATCATAACAGCAAAGCTTGAAGATCGTGGACCCCGACTCGTAGACAGACACCTGGTACATTTCAAAATTTCTTCAATTATTTCAAGAGTCACTAGGTGACTATAATAATTTTACAGGTTCCAGTGTGAATATCACGTTTTAATGTGATCAAAATAACTGTCTTCCAAGATTTTTCCTGGTAAATTGCTTTTATGCTTTAAATTTTCCAGGAGAGGTGTAGAATTTATTACCGACTGGTGTATGAATGTGAAAAAAGGTTTTACTTTGATTTGAAGCCTTCAAATTTGAAACTTTTTTTTCCAATGAAATGGTTAAAATTAGCTTGAAATTCGTAAAATGCCCCCCTCCCCCAAATATACATATGTATATGTGTATATCGGTTTCTATGGTAGCAGCATCTCCTCACAATGGTAGAACATATAGGAGTAAACACACCAGATCCCTTGTAGGTCCTGACATCATTTTCTTCTCTGGATCAAAGGCTTCATTTAAATAAACTATAACTTTTTCCCAGCTACATATGCGATGATAAAATAAATAAATAAATAAAATGAAATAATATAAAAAAGAATATTGAAAACATCAATCATAGTCAAAAATAATCATGAAGTCAAACTGTTACAAAAATGTGTTTTATTTTTTAAAATTGTGCATGGAGTTCTACTGCCTTTTTTGTATTAGCAATATTTAGGACATGGAATTGGTACATGGGGAGATTAATGTTGCGTTATATTTTGCATCGTTAATGAAAGAATTAAAAAAAAGTACGGGAATGAGCTGCAAAGTTATTTATGAATTTACTGTAGTATGCTATTCATGTCCAGTTCTTTACACATCAGTACCTATTATCCATTACCTACTCCAACTTAGTGTTTGCATAAAGGTTTAAAAAGAACAAATAAACAAAATGAATGTATACAAAATACAATACTGTTACCTTAAAAGTGTAGTGTGCACAGAGTGAGCTGCCTTGGCAGAGACTTGGATGCTTCACTTAATGATTGTGGACATAGTTGAAATCTTGTTTTCTTCTCACATGAACAAGTAAAGTGTCATTCAGTCTGATATGAATGTAGCCTGTAGCTTTAGCACTGGGTGTTTACTACATTCCTACTGTTATTTTAAACTTTGATTCCTTACAGGCTGTCTTGACTACATTGTCAAACGTCCCGAGAACGAGACCTTTCTGAAGTCATCAAGATCCTTGATGACTGAAGGAAATTGCCGTCCCGGGTTTCCTCCGTGGCGTGAGCGATAAGCAGAGTTTTGTCCTTTCCTTCTAAGATTCCTAATTATTTAAAGTAACACTCAGGTATGCCGTTCAGCTGGGTTAGTTACAGCGCCGGGAGCAGCTTGGGAGAACAAGGAAACACAGACTGCTTCAGGTTGCCTTCCCAAATCAACTCAAAGGTTTATTTGATACACAGCAGTTTATATAGAGAAAAAAAGGTTCGTGTGTCAGCTTTCCCAGTTCAAACCGGTACAGACTAAATAAGGAAACGTCTTCCTGCCTTCTGAGCAAAGTATCCCTTGTGTAGTTTATCAGTTCAGCTATAATTTATGATCATCCCAGCAAAATACACTCCTAGACATAAAATACAGAGTTCTTTCATTAGTGAATTCTGAAACGAACCACCTAGCCTTTAACGAGCCTTTTCCAGGAGATAAAGAAAAAGGGAGGATGGGAGTAAGGAAGTGGTCTCATCTCTGTGGTGTTTTCGACCTTGAGGTACCAGCTTGTGAGTCCTACACATTAATTCTTGGGTCACATAGAAAGAGAAAAACAACTAGTATATGGGCCTTATTGAGTAACAGTTTTCCTGTATAAAACAATATCCTGTAAATGCTTACCGTGGTATCAAAATATCATAACAGTTCTCCCCTTTTATCATGTAATGATAACATAGTATAAAGACAGAATGTAATAACATAATATAAAGATAAATCATAAATGTGAAACAAATCATAAATGTAACTAGTCCTTCGAGTGAGCTTAATATCAAAATTGGAAAAAGAAGAAAAGAAAAAGAAGAAAACGTCATTCTCTTCTTTGACAATTGAGTAATTCACAATCTAATGCTCAATACATACATCAGGATCATCGATGACATCTGACACATAATCTGGGTCAATTTGTGCCAATTGCAAATACATTGAAGTAGCCGTACTAGTAGCTATACGGGTTATCATTGAACGTACACAGGGTACCACACAACAGACAATAATCATCAAAAACAAAATAATACATGCTACAATGGTTACAAAAGCTACAATTAGTTCCTTCCATTTTCCAAACGTGTCCTGCAGCCACTTGTCAAGCCACTGACCGTGACCTGCATTGGCAATTAGTTCTATCTGCAATGCTTCAAGTTTATTCATAGCTTGTGTGAATGAACCGTTAGGAGCGGTATTATTGGGAATGAAAGTACAGCATACATCAACGGTTACTAGACCACAGGTACCGGTCCAATTAACAGGTAAAGCTAATCTAAGAGTATTATTGCACATCCAATAAGCATGTGGGATTGGTCTAGTTAGGCGCGTGACCATGTGTGATTTAACTAACTCCCCCCAGTCAGTGTCATTTAATACACCGTCTGGGGGAACAATGATCGAGTCTCTGCTCGAACTTGAACTGTGTGTGTGTTCCTCCAGATATGATAAAACTTCAGCCATAGAGACAGCTAGCCATGTCTCATTACAGCGTGCACCTGGGGAGTCAGAGAAAAATGTGTAGTTATCCTTTGTATAATCTATGTGGGTGTCTGGGCCAGTTAACTTTAGTCTGCGCAGACATATCATACTAGTATTAAAATGGAGAGGGATCTGTCCTAAGGGCAGTGAGGGTTTTAACCTATTCTTGGGGCGTTTCATTGGGGCGCAGGTCCCTGCGGTGTCATCAGATAACTTCAATAATTCGCCTAATGGAGTCTCAGGGTTAGTTGGTGTGTGTGTGTGTCTAAGTAAGCAGTCGAGAGGGCTCAGAGTCAACTGTAAAGCGTCTTTAAAGAGAGCATTATCTCTGCCGATTTTCTCTAGTCCCTCAGTGAGGGGGAAACCGGATATGGGGTATCCTACTATTACCTGTTCTGGATTAGCCTTTGAACAGACATAACAGTTACTGTTTCCTAAATCACGAGCGGCTGTTCTGGCATTTTCATACCAGGCGTTAGCTCCTGTTCTAGAGGGCGCATAAGATGGTTTATTAGTGGCGTCTATGTTGCTATTTACTGATTTTAGGGAACGTGAGGAGTGCATTAAGTAGGTGTCTTGCAAAATAGAGCATGAGGTCAGCAAAATATGACCTGCAGAAATGTGAACATGGTTGCAGTTTACAATACAAAATAGCAAAGAGGAATCCTAAGGTTAATGCGATAGATATGATAAATAACCTAAATATATAAGAAAGTATATAAGAAAAACAGTTCTTCAGTTGTCTCCTGGCCTGGTCCCAGGTTCGAGAGACACAGAATAAGCGTCGTATGATGACAATGGGCATTTCATTTTCTCCATTATCAGGATGAAATGAGTCTGGCTTTATCAGGTTAGACATCATGTGGTACTTTTGGCTTTCTGTTCCTGCTGGATGTTTGAGTACCTTGTTGTTGTTCTTTCAGACGTTGTGTGTTAATCAGTGATTGCGTGTGTGTATGTAACTTTTGGATCCGGGCGCTGGCTCGCCTGAGATGTCATCTACCCGTGTGTGTTTATTTGCTCTAGTTCCGGGCGCTGGCTCGCCGGAGATGTCGTCTGCTTGATCCGACGCCTGAGATGGTCCGATTGGGCTGGTCTTAACCCTGCTGGCATGAATCCACTGAGGTTGTCCGTCTGTGAGGATGCTGGTTCTTCGTCACTGCCAGTACAGTCTGGGGGCTGGAACACGCGCAGCCTCCCAGAGAGTCCTTGGTTTTAGTGGCTTCTCCAACATGCGTCTCCTTGTCTCCACTGGTGGAACTGTGGAGGGGAAAAGCTGAGAGAGACAAACTTTCTGATAGTTATTATTCAGTTTTTCTACCAGGTTGTGAACATCAGTGGACAATGCAATATACATCACCTTCTACTAGCGGTGCCCCTCTGGAAGCTGACCATGGTCTTGGAAATAGTCTTATTTCAAATGGAAATAATTTGGTTACTGCAGATTGAGTCATTCTAATCTCACACAGGACTTGAGTAAGTAATTTGACCCAGGTCATTAAAGTTTTAGCACACTTTTGAATTACTTCTAATGTGAATGAAGATCCTCTATCACTGTTAATCTGGTGAGGTATTCCGAATCTGGGTATTATTTCATTGCTCAACTTTTGACAGACTACTTCTGCAGTTTCTTTTGAGGTTGGATAAGCTTCTACTCATTTACTAAATTGATCCACTATTACCAGTAAGTACTTGATGCTTCCTTGCGCTGGCATATGTGTAAAATCAATTTGTAATGTATGAAATGGAAAATCTGGTTGTGGTAAATGCTGATGTTTCGCTTTTGGTTTTCCTACATTAGTTCGTGCACATGTTAGACAGGTTGCTAATATGCTTTTTACTGCATGTGATGTTTTCTCAATTACAAATCTTGATTTTATTGCCCCTATTACCCCTCTTTGTCCGACATGACTCACACCGTGAAAATGTCGGACAAGGACTGGCAGCAGGGAAGATGGGAGGGCAATCAAACCCTCAAGGTTTTTATATAGGCCATCTCTGTCATCTAAGGTGCAGTCATTATTCTCCCAATAGGTGTAATCACATGCAGAGGCTTGCTCTTGTATAAATTTTAAATCAACATTTGTTTCTAAATAGTCTGGGAGTGTAACAAGTGGCAGCTGTAGGGGCACAGATAATACTTCCTGCGGCGGTGGGAGCTGTGATGCAGCTGCAGCCTTGGCTGTCACATCTGCTAAGGCATTACCTGTTGCTTCGTCTGTGTCAGCTGTACTGTGTCCTTTCGTTTTTACAACTGCAACGGCCGATGGCAGCTGTATAGCCTGAAAAAGTCTTTTAACAAAATCACAATTTAGCAATTTATTTTCCATCAGCAGATCTAAATCCTCTCTGTCTCCACAATGTGCCAAAGTCATGCACAACGCCAAATGCATAGCGGCTGTCTGCGTAAATTGTCACATGCTTATCCAAATGTAGCTCACAGGCGCGTATTAAAGCCATGAGCTCTGCTTTTTGTGCTGAGTGAAATGGTAATGAGTGAGCCTCTAGTATGATGTCAGGCAATGTTACCACTGAATAGCCACAAAGAAATGAGTTGTCACTCGGCCTTGAACAGGACCCGTCCACATAAACCGTGGCTGAGTCTGAGATAGGTGTTTGCTCTAAATCTGGACGTGGTGCTGTGGATTCCTGTATACGTGTCATGCAGTCATGATCGTCAAGCCTGTCTGAGCCATCCTGTCGGTCAGAAGAACACAGCATAGGATCAATAAATGTGCTGGCGAATCAGGTGTGCTGCTCGCTTTTATAGTGAGATTTGCATGTGTTGTGTAGTTATGTTTGCTATAATGGTCGTGACCTGGTGATTGGTGTGTAGAATAGTGTCATGTGAGAGTGTGAGCTTCTCGCAGTCCCTTATCATGATAGAGCAAGCTGCTACTGCCCTCAGGCAGGCCGGCATTCCTGAACAATTCAGGCAGCACCTTTGAGTGGCGGAGGTCAGCACTCCCTGTAATGCATTGAAAGAGGCAGTCATTTCTGTGGACCACAGTATTCGAGGAGGCTTGTCTTTTTTTTACAACAGTCACGCAGAATGTGGTCATGAAAAGAACAGTCTGGTATCCACTGTCTGCAATAGTTCACCATGCCTAGGAAGGACAACATTTCCTTCTGTGTAGTGGGCCGAGGGACAGAGGTCACAGCTTTGACCCTGTCTGCAGTCATGGAACGTTTTCCGTGAGACAGTGTGAATCCCAAATATTGAACAGAAGTCTGACAGTACTGCATTTTCTTTGCTGATGCTTTGTGGCCAGTCTTTTGGAGGTGCTGGAGAAGCATGTGTGTAGCAGTTTGACATAGTTTTTCACTTTCAGCACAGAGGAGGAGGTCATCCACATGTGGATCAGGGTGCAGCCCTGGAGGAGTGAAGCACCATTGAGAAAGCAGCAGAGCTGTCTATCATGCCTTGGGGCAAACGAGTCCAAGTGTACTGCTTATTTCTATGTGTGAATGCAAATAACGGCTGTGTGTCACAGGTACTGAGAAAAAGGAGTGGAGCATAAATCCACCACGGTAAAATGTGTATGCAATGCATGTCAATATGCTGTGAACATCTGAAACGAGAGGTGGCAGAGGAATGTTGACTGCATTAATTTGCCTTAAGTCTTGTATGAAACACCATACGCCAGGTTTGTTAGGCTTTGGCACAGGATTGACAGGAGTGTGGGCTTTATTACTCCTGTAGTCAATAAATCTCCTATCATGACATCTAGGGCTGCGGCTTTTTCCGTGGAAATGGGATGCTGCTTGACATATACTGCTTGTTGTGTTTTAATAGGTGTACGTGATAAAGTGTACAGTCAATAAATCCTATATCATTCTCACTTTTTGACCACAATGTCATATTCTGGTATTCAGCTGGCAACGTAAGTGCAGAAATAGTACAGTCGATAGGGTAGGTTAGATCTATGTGACGACATATTTCGTAACCTATGTCTGAGTTATGTAACAAAATCACTGTTTGACCTTCACTTGTGTGAGCAGTTATCATGTTGTTGAACAGTGTGAGAGAAACAAAAGTGTGGCTCCCAGTCATGGGATTACCTGTTAGTGGCGTCTGTACACGTTTTTTTTTTTGGCACAGTGTGTGACATAGAGTACCGGACAAAAAGGATGTTGAGTTCATTCTCTGCTGAGGGTCCAGCTGACACAGAGGATGTTCCTTCTCCATCATGTCGGTACATAGGGCAGAGAAAACATAAGCTGTTATCAGTGTCAGCAAACATTTCACCCTTTATGTTAAATGAAATACACAAATTCATTTTTGCTCTGGGTGTCTGCGGCTGCTGGAAAACTGAGCTAAATTTGCACCTGTGGGGCCATTATTGCATGCTTCCCTTTGTTGCCAGTTACCTTGTCTGGAAGAGCTCCGCTGACGCCTAGTGGCAGGAACTTGTACTGCGCTCTGTGGTCGAGGCGCGTGTGCCCTGTTGGTGGCTGCAAAGCGACATTGTCTGGACCAGTGTCCTACCCTTCCACAGCAAAAACACACATCTCTACTTTTATCTTTCCGTCCTCTGAAACTTCCTTGCTGTGCTGGAGCGGGTAATCCTGCATACATTAGTTTCTCACTTTCCTCTGAGCCTTCTACATCAAAATTCAACTTTATCTTAACACTTTTAGCTTTCGTGGTAGTATCTGCACTGGCCTTCAGTTTTACTGACCTGTTTTCTGGCGATAATCGTTCGGGATAGGGCTCTGGAAATAAATTAGAATGCATTGTACTCACAGTCCGTAAGTTGTAAACAAAGTCAGTCACATAAGCACTTCCGCATGTTCTGGCTACGTGATCATGGACGTCTTCACCGATTCGCGGACGTAGGTTACACGTAACCGGAAATGGGAGTTGTACTGAGCCGTTATTTGAGACTTTATTTTGTATTTTATTAATTTTTGGTTTTACAGGTACTTTAGATTTTTTATCGGACTTGTCTGTGGTTTTTGAATTATTCTGACCCATGTTCAGTGATTTCCAGAGGGGTTTACACGCTAGGAGGATTTAGGTTAGTATTTTCGCTGCGGCACAGCTGAGGTTACTTTAAATTTATTGCTAGCAATTTTTTGTTTGTTTGAGCAACTCTCACTTAGCGAGCAACTCCTCGCAAAACAACAGGCAACTCCCTGTGTCTTTCTGCTTTTAATTTACTGCTTTTAACCCTTGAGACCCGTGTTTTTTTTTTTGTTTTTGTTTTTTTGTTTTTTTTTTAAAAGAAAAATTAAACAATTAATTATTTTTTTTTTTTTTACGTATAAATGTGTTGTGTCTTTCCACTTGATTATAACTGATTTATTTATAACATTTTATATAAAAGAAAAACGAGAAGCACATTAATTCATAGTAATTTAACATAAAATTGTTTGATAGTGTTAATTTGGAAAGCCACAACTCTAGCGGGTCCACCAACACCACACAAGGGTTAATTTACTTTATTCGGGGACTGAGGAAGTCGTCAGTGTATCTCTCTGGATCACTAAGTGAAACTTCGTCAGCATATCCCGTTTTTTTATGGATCGATCACTGAGAGAGGTATAATAGGTCTTTATATAAATATGAAAGACGCATATTTACCTTCTGTCAGTCATCCCACTTCTGACACCAAAATTGAAGGAAATTGCCGTCCCGGGTTTCCTCCGTGGCGTGAGCGATAAGCAGAGTTTTGTCCTTTCCTTCTAAGATTCCTAATTATTTAAAGTAACACTCAGGTATGCCGTTCAGCTGGGTTAGTTACAGCGCCGGGAGCAGCTTGGGAGAACAAGGAAACACAGACTGCTTCAGGTTGCCTTCCCAAATCAACTCAAAGGTTTATTTGATACACAGCAGTTTATATAGAGAAAAAAAGGTTCGTGTGTCAGCTTTCCCAGTTCAAACCGGTACAGACTAAATAAGGAAACGTCTTCCTGCCTTCTGAGCAAAGTATCCCTTGTGTAGTTTATCAGTTCAGCTATAATTTATGATCATCCCAGCAAAATACACTCCTAGACATAAAATACAGAGTTCTTTCATTAGTGAATTCTGAAACGAACCACCTAGCCTTTAACGAGCCTTTTCCAGGAGATAAAGAAAAAGGGAGGATGGGAGTAAGGAAGTGGTCTCATCTCTGTGGTGTTTTCGACCTTGAGGTACCAGCTTGTGAGTCCTACACATTAATTCTTGGGTCACATAGAAAGAGAAAAACAACTAGTATATGGGCCTTATTGAGTAACAGTTTTCCTGTATAAAACAATATCCTGTAAATGCTTACCGTGGTATCAAAATATCATAACAATGACAGTCTCCTGAGCGCCATCTCTTCTGATGAATCGTGGGACACTGATATCGAGCGTGTAAGTAAAGGTGAGTACATCGCCCTCTCATCCTCCCCCTCTTCTCATAAAGAACTGGATGCTGATGCGTGTCAGTGAAGGGGAAGGTGAGTACCCCCTCCCCACCTTGCTTTGTCGCACTGAGGTCTGCTTATTGTAAATATCTTGTATTTGTTTTTACACCTTTTAATGTCAAAGTTGGCCTCTGTGCTTTTTCAGTGGTGGAATGACTCTTGCACTGAGGTCTGCTTATTGTAAATATCTTGTACTTGTTTTTACACCTTTTAATGTCAAAGTTGGCCTCTGTGCTTTTCAGTGATGGAAAGACTCTTTCTTGCACTGAGGTCTGCTTATTGTAAATATCTTGTACTTGTTTGAACACCTTTTAATGTCAAAGTTGGCCTCTGTGCTTTTTCAGTGGTGGAAAGACTCTTTCTTGCACTGAGGTCTGCTTATTGTAAATATCTTGTACTTGTTTTTACACCTTTTAATGTCAAAGTTGGCCTCTGTGCTTTTTCAGTGGTGGAATGACTCTTGCACTGAGGTCTGCTTATTGTAAATATCTTGTACTTGTTTGAACACCTTTTAATGTCAAAGTTGGCCTCTGTGCTTTTTCAGTGGTGGAAAGACTCTTTCTTGCACTGAGGTCTGCTTATTGTAAATATCTTGTACTTGTTTTTACACCTTTTAATGTCAAAGTTGGCCTCTGTGCTTCTTCAGTGGTGGAAAGACTCTTTCTTGCACTGAGGTCTGCTTATTGTAAATATCTTGTACTTGTTTTTACACCTTTTAATGTCAAAGTTGGCCTCTGTGCTTTTTCAGTGGTGGAAAGACTCTTTCTTGCACTGAGGTCTGCTTATTGTAAATATCTTGTACTTGTTTTTACACCTTTTAATGTCAAAGTTGGCCTCTGTGCTTTTTCAGTGGTGGAAAGACTCTTTCTTGCACTGAGGTCTGCTTATTGTAAATATCTTGTACTTGTTTTTACACCTTTTAATGTCAAAGTTGGCCTCTGTGCTTTTTCAGTGGTGGAAAGACTCTTTCTTGCACTGAGGTCTGCTTATTGTAAATATCTTGTACTTGTTTTTACACCTTTTAATGTCAAAGTTGGCCTCTGTGCTTCTTCAGTGGTGGAAAGACTCTTTCTTGCACTGAGGTCTGCTTATTGTAAATATCTTGTACTTGTTTTTACACCTTTTAATGTCAAAGTTGGCCTCTGTGCTTTTTCAGTGGTGGAAAGACTCTTGCACTGAGGTCTGCTTATTGTAAATATCTTGTACTTGTTTTTACACCTTTTAATGTCAAAGTTGGCATCTGTGCTTCTTCAGTGGTGGAAAGAATCTTTCTTGCACTGAGGTCTGCTTATTGTACTTGTTTCTACACCTTTAAATGTCAAAGTTGGCCTCTGTGCTTTTTCAGTGGTGGAAAGACTCTTTCTTGCACTGAGGTCTGCTTATTGTAAATATCTTGTACTTGTTTTTACACCTTTAAATGTCAAAGTTGGCCTCTGTGCTTTTTCAGTGGTGGAAAGAATCTTTCTTGCACTGAGGTCTGCTTATTGTAAATATCTTGTACTTGTTTTTACACCTTTTAATGTCAAAGTTGGCCTCTGTGCTTTTTCAGTGGTGGAAAGACTCTTTCTTGCACTGAGGTCTGCTTATTGTAAATATCTTGTACTTGTTTTTACACCTTTTAATGTCAAAGTTGGCCTTTGTGCTTTTTCAGTGGTGGAAAGACTCTTTCTTGCACTGAGGTCTGCTTATTGTAAATATCTTGTACTTGTTTTTACACCTTTAAATGTCAAAGTTGGCCTCTGTGCTTTTTCAGTGGTGGAAAGACTCTTTCTTGCACTGAGGTCTGCTTATTGTAAATATCTTGTACTTGTTTTTACACCTTTTAATGTCAAAGTTGGCCTCTGTGCTTCTTCAGTGGTGGAAAGACTCTTTCTTGCACTGAGGTCTGCTTATTGTAAATATCTTGTACTTGTTTTTACACCTTTTAATGTCAAAGTTGGCCTCTGTGCTTTTTCAGTGATGGAAAGACTCTTTCTTGCACTGAGGTCTGCTTATTGTAAATATCTTGTACTTGTTTGAACACCTTTTAATGTCAAAGTTGGCCTCTGTGCTTTTTCAGTGGTGGAAAGACTCTTTCTTGCACTGAGGTCTGCTTATTGTAAATATCTTGTACTTGTTTTTACACCTTTTAATGTCAAAGTTGGCCTCTGTGCTTTTTCAGTGGTGGAAAGACTCTTGCACTGAGGTCTGCTTATTGTAAATATCTTGTACTTGTTTTTACACCTTTTAATGTCAAAGTTGGCATCTGTGCTTTTTCAGTGGTGGAAAGACTCTTTCTTGCACTGAGGTCTGCTTATTGTAAATATCTTGTACTTGTTTTTACACCTTTTAATGTCAAAGTTTGCCTTTGTGCTTTTTCAGTGGTGGAAAGACTCTTTCTTGCACTGAGGTCTGCTTATTGTAAATATCTTGTACTTGTTTTTACACCTTTTAATGTCAAAGTTGGCCTCTGTGCTTCTTCAGTGATGGAAAGACACTTTCTTGCACTGAGGTCTGCTTATTGTAAATATCTTGTACTTGTTTTTACACCTTTTAAGGTCAAAGTTTGCCTTTGTGCTTCTTCAGTGGTGGAATGACTCTTGCACTGAGGTCTGCTTATTGTAAATATCTTGTACTTGTTTTTACACCTTTTAATGTCAAAGTTGGCCTCTATGCTTTTTCAGTGATGGAAAGACTCTTTCTTGCACTGAGGTCTGCTTATTGTAAATATCTTGTACTTGTTTGAACACCTTTTAATGTCAAAGTTGGCCTCTGTGCTTTTTCAGTGGTGGAAAGACACTTTCTTGCACTGAGGTCTGCTTATTGTAAATATCTTGTACTTGTTTTTACACTTTTTAATGTCAAAGTTGGCCTCTGTGCTTTTTCAGTGGTGGAAAGACTCTTGCACTGAGGTCTGCTTATTGTAAATATCTTGTACTTGTTTTTACACCTTTTAATGTCAAAGTTGGCATCTGTGCTTTTTCAGTGGTGGAAAGACTCTTTCTTGCACTGAGGTCTGCTTATTGTACTTGTTTCTACACCTTTAAATGTCAAAGTTGGCCTCTGTGCTTTTTCAGTGGTGGAAAGAATCTTTCTTGCACTGAGGTCTGCTTATTGTAAATATCTTGTACTTGTTTTTACACCTTTTAATGTCAAAGTTTGCCTTTGTGCTTTTTCAGTGGTGGAAAGACTCTTTCTTGCACTGAGGTCTGCTTATTGTGTGGATGCTTTAAGCATCCACACTATAGAGTTCCTGTTTCTCTTTATTCTTTATTGTGTGGATGCTTTAAGCATCCACACTATAGAGTTCCTGTTTCTCTTTATTCTTTATTATTATTGTGTGGATGCTTTAAGCATCCACACTATTGAGTTCCTGTTTCTCTTTATTCTTTACTTGTTTCTACACCTTTAAATGTCAAAGTTGGCCTCTGTGCTTTTTCAGTGGTGGAAAGAATCTTTCTTGCACTGAGGTCTGCTTATTGTAAATATCTTGTACTTGTTTTTACACCTTTTAATGTCAAAGTTTGCCTTTGTGCTTTTTCAGTGGTGGAAAGACTCTTTCTTGCACTGAGGTCTGCTTATTGTGTGGATGCTTTAAGCATCCACACTATAGAGTTCCTGTTTCTCTTTATTCTTTATTGTGTGGATGCTTTAAGCATCCACACTATTGAGTTCCTGTTTCTCTTTATTCTTTATCTTTATTATTGTGTGGATGCTTTAAGCATCTATTGAGTTCCTCTTGGGACTTCCGTACACTTTTTGGCACTTAACTACTTCCACAATTTTCAGCCGATTTTCACCGTTCAAATTTTAAAATATTCTGCTATTTCTGCTAATTCCTGCTATGTCTTTTGGTATTTTTCACTATTATACTTTTTAAAATATTAAGCTTAATTTGTCCCATTGAAATGAATGGGAAACTTCTGCAATTCTGCTAAAATTTGCTTGTTTCTGAAACTTAACTACTTCCTCATATTTTCACGTAGAACAACCATTCAAACTTTAAAATGTTCTCAAATTATTGGGCTATTCAGGTATGATTCAGCTTTTTCAAATCTTTTACCGTTTTACCTTTATGCCTCTTAAAGTTTTGAGTTGCAAAATTGTGATTTTTCACAAAATACATGCGTTGTTATGGTTGCTATGCACTTGGCTTCCAGTGTGCCACTGAAGGTTTTGCAGTCTTCTCTTCATGTCCGAACAACTTCTTGCTACTTGCTCAATCTTCACTCAACTTCCACAAATTATACATCAAAACGTAGGTATTTTTGCTGGGTTTCCGAAAATGTCACTATCATTGTTGTGGGATTTATAGAATTTTGGCAAATCTCCTCAGACCAACACAAAGTCGCAAAACTCTCCATAGAAAGTCAATGGAGAGCTTGTTCAAAATCACCGCTTGATTTCTGTAATGAGAGGCATATTCGAATCGTCATATCTCCTTAACGAAGCAAAGTTAAGACATAAGGCTTGTCCCAGTATATCTTCAGACACTCCTGACGCTCACAATTCAAGAATTATTTTCTCACCTATTACCGTTCTGAAATGAGTTAGACTTGTTTGAGGGTAGGAAATTCGTCCTTCGCTCAGATTTCTTCAGATTTCAAACTCTGGAAATGAACCACTTTTTTCTCTCGTCATATCTTTTTAATGGATTTCCACAGAGACCTGAAAATTTCCATGATTGTTCACCAAAGCCTGCTGTCTCTTACGGTGAAAGAATGATATTGATACTCCAAATAGATTTAGAGTTAGAAAGCGTTGTTTGAGGGCAAGTCAAGGCAGTTTTTGCTTTGCTCTACTCAGTTATGGTGCATTAGAAGTCCATTATCTTTAATAATTCATATTTTAATGATAAATTGTCAACACTTGAAGATTCCCCCATCTCTTCTGAACAAAACGGTGTAAGAATGACCGTTCTAGCCCCTACGGTTAGGAAATTATGGTCATTTGTTTGAGGGGAGTCGTCATTATGAGAAATAGACTGCAAAAATCCTGTGTCTCTCTGTGCTGCGTGCACCTGTTTTGGCGGGAAAAAGTGCACAGGCTCTCTGATTGGTGGATTCAAATTCAGCAGCTCCAAGGCTGCTTGACTGAGCTAGAAACTTACTTCTCTGTGTGTGTGTGTGTGTGTGTGTGTGTGTGTAAGAGAGAGAGAGAGAGAGAGAGAGAGAGAAGAAGCCTTTTTATGGGATGATCTCATTGTAAGATTCAAATTCAATATATTTAGACTGGTTGACTGAATTGGATCTTGTGTGTGTCTCTCTCTGTGCATGTGTGTTTCCATATGTGTCCATATTTGTGATTGTGTGGCTGTTATATTTTTTTTTGCCAATTTTTTTCATTTAACAAGTATATTTGAGGGACCCTTAGCATGTTCAGCATTTTTTCAGCTGTCCATTTTGCTTTTCCAATTTTTCTGTTTAAGTTATTACTATTGTGCTAAATCATACTATTTCTGCTATTTTATAAGATTTGTGCTAAATATAGTATTTCTGTCAAATTATAGTATTTGTGCTAAAACATAGTATTGATTTAAAATTACAATATTCATAGTTCATCACAGTGTCTCTGGTAAATCACAGTATTTCTGCTCTGTTGTACTATTTTTCTAAATCATAGTGTTTCTGTAATGCTTAAGTATTTTTGGCTAAATATATTCTTTCTGTTATCTTATACTATTTCTCCTAAATTCTTGTATTTTTGAGAAGTTATCATGTTTCTGGTAAGTTACAATATTTCTGCTAAGTTCTGCTATGCTATTGTATTTCTGCCAAGTATTATGTTTCCTCTAAGATATTGCAGTTCTGCTAAGTTATTCCATTTTAGCAAAGTTCCTTTGCTTCTGCAAAGTTTTTACAATTTCTGCAACTTTTCAGCTTTTTCAGCTAGTTTTTGCATACAGCTTCAGCTTTAAAGCATCCACACTGCATTTTCGCAGGAAATGCAAATCTTTCTAGTTCTTTATTATTATTCTAGTTGCTTCCGTACACTTTTTGGCACTTAACTACTTCCACAATTTTCAGCCGATTTTCACCGTTCAAATTTTAAACTATTCTGCTATTTCTGCTAATGTGCGCTATGACTTTTGCTATTTTTAACTATTATACTTTTTAAAATATTAAGCTTTTTTCCTTTAATTTGTCCCATTGAAATGAATGGGAAACTTCAGCAATTCTGCTAAAATTTGCTTGTTTTTGAAACTTAACTACTTCCTCATATTTTCACCTAGAACAACCATTCAAACTTTAAAATGTTCACAAATTATTGGGCTATTCAGGTATGATTCAGCTTTTTCAAATCTTTTACTGTTTTACTTTTATGCCTCTTAAAGTTTTGAGTTGCAAAATTGTGATTTTTCACAAAATACATGTGTTGTTATGGTTGCTATGCTCTTGGCTTCCAGTGTGCCACTGAAGGTTTTGCAATTTTCACTTCATGTCCGAACAACTTCCTGCTACTTGCTCAATTTTCACTCAACTTCCACAAATTATACATCAAAACGTAGGTATTTTTGCTGGCTTTCAGAAAATGTCACCATCATTGTTGTGGGATTTATAGAATTTTTGCAAATCTCCTCAGACTAACACAAGGTCAGAAAACTCTCCATATAAAGTGAATGGAGAGCTTGTTCAAAATCACCGCTGGATTTCTGTAATGAGAGGCATATTCGAATCGTCATATCTCCTTAACGAAGCAAAGTTAAGACATGAGGCTTGTCCCCGAATATCTTCAGACACCCCTGACGCTCACAATTCAAGAATTTCTTTCTCACCTATTACCGTTCTGAAATGAGTTGGACTTGTTTGAGGGTAGGAAATTCGTCCTTCGCTCAGATTTCTTCAGATTTCAAACTGTGGAAATGAACCACTTTTTTCTCTCGTCATAACTTTTTGTTGGATTTCCACAGAGACCTGAAAATTTCCATGATTGTTCACCAAAGCCTGCTGTCTCTTACGGTGAAAGAATGATATCGATACTCCAAATAGATTTCGAGTTAGAAAGCGTTGTTTGAGGGCAAGTCAAGGCAGTTTTTGCTTCGCTCTACTCAGTTATGGTGCATTACAAGTCAAATATCTTTAATAATTCATATTTTAATGATAAATTGTAAACACTGGAAGATTCCCCCATCTCTTCTGAACAAAACGGTGTAAGAATGACCGCTCTAGCCCCTACGGTTTGGAAATTATGGTCATTTGTTTGAGGGGAGTCCTCACTATGAGAAATAGGCTGCAATAATCCTGTGCCTCTCTGTGCTGCGTGTGTAAAAAGAGGCACATGTTTTGGCGGGAAAAAGTACACAGGCTCTCTGATTGGTGGATTCAAATTCAGCAGCTCCCAGGCTGACCTAGAAACTTACTTCTCTCTCCCTGTGCATTTTTTTGCTGATTTTTTCATTTAACAAGTATATTTGAGGGACCCTCAGCATGTTCAGCATTTTTTCAGCTGTCCATTTTGCTTTTCCAATTTTTCTGTTTAACTTATTACTATTGTGCTAAATAATACTATTTCTGCTATTTTATAAGATTTGTGCCTAATATAGTATTTCTGCTAAATTACAATATTTCTGCTTTTTATACTATTTGTGCTAAAACATAGTATTTCTACTAAATGTAGTATTTCTGCTTTTTATGGGATTTGTGCCTAATATAGTATTTCTGCTTTTTATAGGATTTTTGCTCAAACATAGTATTTCTGCTAAATGTAGTGTTTATGCTTAATCATCCTATTTCTGCTTTTTATAAGATTTGTGCTTAATATAGTATTTCTGCTAAATTATAGTATTTCTGCTTTTTATAGTATTTGTGCTAAAACATAGTATTTCTACTAAATGTAGTATTTATGCTTTTTATACTATTTGTGCTAAATTATAATATTTCTGCTTTTTATACTATTTGTGCTAAATTATAATATTTCTGCTTTTTATACTATTTGTGCTAAAACATAGTATTTCTACTAAATGTAGTATTTATGCTTAATCATACTATTTCTGCTTTTTATAGGATTTGTGCCTAATATAGTATTTCTGCTTTTAATAGGATTTGTGCTTAATATAGTATTTCTGCTTTTTATAGAATTTGTGCTTAATATACTATTTCTGCTTTTTATAGAATTTGTGCTTAATATAGTATTTCTGCTAAATTATAGTATTTCTGCTTTTTATAGTATTTGTGCTAAAACATAGTATTTCTACTAAATGTAGTATTTATGCTTAATCATAGTATTTCTATATATTTCTGCCAGGTCCCCAGGCAGCCAATCCTCTGTGAGGACTTAGACATTCAAATTTTCAAATCAGGGCCTGCACGGTTTCCCAGCCAATCATATATGTGTCCTGAGGCATTCAAATTTGCATATTGGGGCCTTCATGGCTTCTAAGCCAGCCAATCATATCTGAGGGCTGAGGAATTCAAATCCACAAATCAGGGCCTGCACGGCTTCCCGGGCAGCCAATCATATATGTGGCCTCAGGCATTCAAATTTGCATATTGGGGGAATTCGTGGCTTCTAAGTCAACAAGTCATCCATGTCGTATATCTCTAAAAATTCACATTTTAATGATAAATTGTTAACACTGGAAGATTCCCCCATCTCTTCTGAACAAAACGGTGTAAGAATGACCGCTCTAGCCCCTACGGTTAGGAAATTATGGTCATTTGTTTGAGGGGAGTCCTCACTATGAGAAATAGGCTGCAATAATCCTGTGCCTCTCTGTGCTGCGTGTGTAAAAAGAGGCACCTGTTTTGGCGGGAAAAAGTACACAGGCTCTCTGATTGGTGGATTCAAATTCAGCAGCTCCCAGGCTGACCTAGAAACTTACTTCTCTCTCCCTGTGCATTTTTATGCTGATTTTTTCATTTAACAAGTATATTTGAGGGACCCTCAGCATGTTCAGCATTTTTTCAGCTGTCCATTTTGCTTTTCCAATTTTTCTGTTTAACTTATTACTATTGTGCTAAATCATACTGTTTCTGCTATTTCATAAGATTTGTGCTTAATATAGTATTTCTGCTTTTTATAGAATTTGTGCTTAATATAGTATTTCTGCTTTTTATAGGATTTGTGCTTAATATGGTATTTCTGCTAAATTATAGTATTTCTGCTTTTTATAGTATTTGTGCTAAAACATAGTATTTCTACTAAATGTAGTATTTATGCTTAATCATACTATTTCTATATATTTCTGCCAGGTCCCCAGGCAGCCAATCCTCTGTGAGGACTGAGACATTCAAATTTTCAAATCAGGGCCTGCACGGTTTCCCAGCCAATCATATAAGTGTCCTGAGGCATTCAAATTTGCATATTGGGGCCTTCATGGCTTCTAAGCCAGCCAATCATATCTGAGGGCTGAGGAATTCAAATCCACAAATCAGGGCCTGCACAGCTTCCCAGCCAGCCAATCATATATGTGGCCTCAGGCATTCAAATTTGCATATTGGGGAATTCGTGGCTTCTAAGTCAACAAGTCATCCATGTCATATATCTCTAAAAATTCATATTTTAATGATAAATTGTCAACACTTGAAGATTCCCCCATCTCTTCTGAACAAAACGGTGTAAGAATGACCGCTCTAGCCCCTACGGTTAGGAAATTATGGTCATTTGTTTGAGGGGAGTCCTCACTATGAGAAATAGGCTGCAATAATCCTGTGCCTCTCTGTGCTGCGTGTGTAAAAAGAGGCACCTGTTTTGGCGGGAAAAAGTACACAGGCTCTCTGATTGGTGGATTCAAATTCAGCAGCTCCCAGGCTGACCTAGAAACTTACTTCTCTCTCCCTGTGCATTTTTATGCTGATTTTTTCATTTAACAAGTATATTTGAGGGACCCTCAGCATGTTCAGCATTTTTTCAGCTGTCCATTTTGCTTTTCCAATTTTTCTGTTTAACTTATTACTATTGTGCTAAATCATACTGTTTCTGCTATTTCATAAGATTTGTGCTTAATATAGTATTTCTGCTTTTTATAGAATTTGTGCTTAATATAGTATTTCTGCTTTTTATAGGATTTGTGCTTAATATGGTATTTCTGCTAAATTATAGTATTTCTGCTTTTTATAGTATTTGTGCTAAAACATAGTATTTCTACTAAATGTAGTATTTATGCTTAATCATACTATTTCTATATATTTCTGCCAGGTCCCCAGGCAGCCAATCCTCTGTGAGGACTGAGACATTCAAATTTTCAAATCAGGGCCTGCACGGTTTCCCAGCCAATCATATAAGTGTCCTGAGGCATTCAAATTTGCATATTGGGGCCTTCATGGCTTCTAAGCCAGCCAATCATATCTGAGGGCTGAGGAATTCAAATCCACAAATCAGGGCCTGCACAGCTTCCCAGCCAGCCAATCATATATGTGGCCTCAGGCATTCAAATTTGCATATTGGGGAATTCGTGGCTTCTAAGTCAACAAGTCATCCATGTCATATATCTCTAAAAATTCATATTTTAATGATAAATTGTCAACACTTGAAGATTCCCCCATCTCTTCTGAACAAAACGGTGTAAGAATGACCGTTCTAGCCCCTACGGTTAGGAAATTATGGTCATTTGTTTGATGGGCGTCGTCACTATGAGAAATAGACTGCAATAATCCAGTGTCTCTCTCTGTGCTGCGTGTGTAAACAGAAGCACCCGTTTTGGTGGGGAAAAGTGCACAGCCTCTCTGATTGGTGGATTCAAATTCAGCAGCTCCCAGGCTGACCTAGAAACGTACTTCTCTCTCCCTGTGTGTGTGTGTGTGTCTGTGTGTGACAGGGAGAGAGAGAGAGAGAGCGAGAGAGAGAGAGAGAGAGAGCCTTTTAATGGGATGATCTCATTGTAAGATTCAAATTCAATATATTTAGACTGGTTGACTGAATTGGATCTTGTGTGTGTGTCACTCTGTGCATGTGTGTTTCCTCATGTGTACATATTTATAATTGTGTGGCTGTCATAAATTTTTTTGCAGATTTTTGTCATTTAACAAGTATATTTGAGGGAACCTCAGCATGTTCAGCATTTTTTCAGCTGTCCATTTTGCTTTTCCGATTTTTCTGTTTAATTTATTACTATTGTGCTAAATCATACTATTTCTGCTATTTTATAAGATTTGTGCTTAATATACTATTTCTGCTTTTATAAGATTTGTGCTTAATATAGTATTTCTGCTTTTTATAAGATTTGTGCTTAATATAGTATTTCTACTAAATGTAGTATTTATGCTTAATCATAGTATTTCTGCTAAATGATAGTATTTCTGCTACTTTTTGGTACTTGTGCTAAATACAGTATTTCTGCTAAATCATACAATTTCTACTATATTATATTTTTCTTTCTAAATATAGCATTTCTGCTATATAATTGTATTTCTGCTATGTTATAATATTTGTGCTAAACCAGAGTATTTGTGCTGTATCATAGTATTTCTGTCAAATTATAGTATTTGTGCTAAAACATAGTATTAATTTAAAATTACGATATTCATAGTTCATCACAGTGTCTCTGGTAAATCACAGTATTTCTGCTATGTTGTACTATTTTTCTAAATCATAGTGTTTCTGTAATGTTTAAGTATTTTTGGCTAAATATATTCTTTCTGTTATATTATACTATTTCTCCTAAGTTCTTGTATTTTTGAGAAGTTATCATGTTTCTGGTAAGTTACAATATTTCTGCAAAGTTCTGCTATGCTATTGTATTTCTGCCAAGTATTATGTTTCCTCTAAGATATTGCAGTTCTGCTAAGTTATTCCATTTTAGCAAAGTTCTTTTGCTTCTGCAAAGTTTTTACAATTTCTGCAACTTTTCAGCTTTTTCAGCTGGTTTTTGCATGCAGCTTCAGCTTTAAGCATCCACACTGCATTTTCGCAGGAAATGCAAATTTTTCTAGTTATTGTGTGGATGCTTTAAGCATCCACACTATTGAGTTCCTGTTTCTCTTTATTCTTTATACTTTATTATTCCGGTTGCTTCCGTACACTTTTTGGCACTTAACTACTTCCACAATTTTCAGCCGATTTTCACCGTTCAAATTTTAAACTATTCTGCTATTTCTGCTAATGATCGCTATGATTTTTGCTATTTTTTGCTATTATACTTTTTAAAATATTAAGCTTTTTTCCTTTAATTTGTCCCATTGAAATGAATGGGAAACTTCCAAAATTCTGCTAAATTTTGCTTGTTTTTGAAACTTAACTACTTCCTCATATTTTCACCTAGAACAACCATTCAAACTTCAAAATGTTCACAAATTATTGGGCTATTCAGGTATGATTCAGCTTTTTCAAATCTTTTACTGTTTTACTTTTATGCCTCTTAAAGTTTTGAGTTGCAAAATTGTGATTTTTCACAAAATACATGCGTTGTTATGGTTGCTATGCTCTTCCCTTCCAGTGTGTCACTGAAGGTTTTGCAATTTTCACTTCATGTCCGAACAACTGTTTGCTACTTGCTCAATTTTCACTCAACTTCCACAAATTATACATCAAAATGTAGGTATTTTTGCTGGCTTTCAGAAAATGTCACTATCATTGTTGTGGGATTTATAGAATTTTTGCAAATCTCCTCAGACTAACACAAGGTCAGAAAACTCTCCATATAAAGTCAATGGAGAGCTCGTTCAAAATCATCGCTGGATTTCTGTAATGAGAGGCATATTCGAATCGTCATATCTCCTTAACGAAGCAAAGTTAAAACATGAGGCTTGTCCCGGTATATCTTCAGACACTCCTGACGCTCACAATTCAAGAATTTCTTTCTCACCTATTACCGTTCTGAAATGAGTTGGACTTGTTTGAGGGTAGGAAATTCGTCCGTCGCTCAGATTTCTTCAGATTTCAAAGTCTGGAAATGAACCACTTTTTTCTCTCGTCATAACTTTTTGTTGGATTTCCACAGAGACCTGAAAACTTCCATGATTGTTCACCAAAGCCTGCTGTCTCTTACGGTGAAAGAATGATATCGATACTCCAAATAGATTTCGAGTTAGAAAGCGTTGTTTGAGGGCAAGTCAAGGCAGTTTTTGCTTCGCTCTACTCAGTTATGGTGCATTAGAAGTCAAATATCTTTAATAATTCATATTTTAATGATAAATTGTTAACACTGGAAGATTCCCCCATCTCTTCTGAACAAAACGGTGTAAGAATGACCGCTCTAGCCCCTACGGTTAGGAAATTATGGTCATTTGTTTGAGGGGAGTCGTCACTATGAGAAATAGGCTGCAATAATCCTGTGCCTCTCTGTGCCTGCGTGTGTAAAAAGGTGCACCTGTTTTGGCGGGAAAACGTAAACAGCCACTCTGATTGGTGGATTCAAATTCAGCAGCTCCCAGGCTGACCTAGAAACTTACTTCTCTCTCCCTGTGTGTGTGTGTGTGTGTGTGTGTGTGTGTGTGTCAGAGAGAGAGAGAGAGAGAGAGAGAGAGAGAGAGAGAGAGAGAAAGCCTTTTTATGGGATGATCTCATTCTAAGATTCTAATTTAATACATTTAGACTGGTAGACTTGGTAGTGTGTCTCTCTGTGCATGTGTGTTTCCTTATGTGTACATATTTCTGATTGTGTGGCTGTTATAGATTTTTTTGCTAATTTTTTTCATTTAACAAGTATAGTTGAGGGACCTTCAGCATGTTCAGCATTTTTTTCAGCTGTCCATTTTGCTTTTCCAGTTTTTCTGTTTAAGTTATTACTATTGTGCTAAATCATACTGTTTCTGCTATTTCATAAGATTTCGGCTTAATATACTAGTTCTGCTTTTTATAGGATTTGTGCTTAATATACTATTTCTGCTTTTTATAGGATTTGTGCTTAATATAGTATTTCTGCTAAATTATAGTATTTCTGCTTTTTATAGGATTTGTGCTAAAACATAGTATTTCTACTAAATGTAGTATTTATGCTTAGTCATAGTATTTCTATATATTTCTCCCAGGTCCCCAGGCAGCCAATCCTCTGTGAGGACTTAGACATTCAAATTTTCAAATCAGGGTCTGCACAGTTTCCCAGCCAATCACATATGTGTCCTGAGGCATTCAAATTTGCATATTGGGGCCTTCATGGCTTCTAAGCCAGCCAATCATATCTGAGGGCTGAGGAATTCAAATCCACAAATCAGGGCCTGCACAGCTTCCCAGCCAGCCAATCATGTATGTGGGCTCCAGGCATTCAAATTTGCATATTGGGGAATTCGTGGCTTCTAAGTCAACAAGTCATCCATGTCATATATCTCTAAAAATTCATATTTTAATGATAAATTGTCAACACTTGAAGATTCCCCCATGTCTTCTGAACAAAACGGTGTAAGAATGACCCTTCTAGCCCCTACAGTTAGGAAATTTTGGTCATTTGTTTGAGGGGAGTCCTCACTATGAGAAATAGACTGCAAAAATCCTGTGTCTCTCTGTGCTGCTGCGTGTGTAAACAGATGCACCTGTTTTGGTGGGGAAAGTGCACAGCCTCTCTGATTGGTGGATTCAAATTCAGCAGCTCCCAGGCTGACCTAGAAACTTACTTCTCTCTCCCTGTGTGTGTGTGTGTGTGTGTGTGTGTGTGTGTGTGTGTGTGTGTGTGTGTGTGACAGAGAGAGAGAGAAAGAGAGAGAGAGATAAAGCTTCTTTAATGGGATGATCTCATTCTAAGATTTAAATTCAATATATTCAGACTGGTTGACTGAATTGGATCTTGTGTGTGGGTCTCTCTGTGCATGTGTGTTTCCTCATGTGTACATATTTGTGATTGTGTGGCTGTAATAAATTTTTTTGCTGATTTTTGTCATTTAACAAGTATATTTTAGGGACCCTCAGCATGTTCAGCATTTTTTCAGCTGTCCATTTTGCTTTTCCAATTTTTCTGTTTAACTTATTACTATTGTGCTAAATCATACTATTTCTGCTATTTTATAAGATTTGTGCTTAATATACTATTTCTGCTATTTTATAAGATTTCTACTAAATCATAGTACAGTATTTCTGCTTTTTATAGGATTTGTGCTAAAACAAAGTATTTCTACTAAATGTAGTATTTATGCTTAATCATACCATTTCTGCTTTTTATAGGATTTGTGCTTAATATAGTATTTCTGCTAAATTATAGTATTTCTGCCAAATTATAATATTTGTGCTAAAATAGTCTTAATTTAAAATTACAATATTCATAGTTCATCACAGTGTCGCTGGTAAATCACAGTATTTCTGCTATCTTGTACTATTTTTCTAAATCATAGTGTTTCTGTAATGTTTAAAGTATTTTTGGCTAAATATATTCTTTCTGTTATCTTATACTATTTCTCCTAAGTTCTTGTATTTTTGAGAAGTTATCATGTTTCTGGTAAGTTACAATATTTCTGCAAAGTTCTGCTATGCTATTGTATTTCTGCCAAGTATTGTTTCCTCTAAGATATTGCAGTTCTGCTAAGTTATTCCATTTTAGCAAAGTTCTTTTGCTTATGCAAAGTTTTTACAATTTCTGCAACTTTTCAGCTTTTTCAGCTACTTTTTGCATACAGCTTCAGCTTTAAGCATCCACACTGCATTTTCGCAGGAAATGCAAATTTTTCTAGTTATTATTGTGTGGATGCTTTAAGCATCCACACTATTGAGTTCCTGTTTCTCTTTATTCTTTATTGTGTGGATGCTTTAAGCATCCACACTATTGAGTTCCTGTTTCTCTTTATTCTTTATTATTGTGTGGATGCTTTAAGCATCCACACTATTGAGTTCCTGTTTCTCTTTATTCTTTATTATTATTATTATTATTATTATTCTTAGGACTTCCGTACACTTTTCGCCGTTTAACTACTTCCACAATTTTCAGCCGATTTTCACCGTTCAAATTTTAAACTATTCAGCTATTTTTGCTCTTTCCTGCTATATCTTTTGCTATTTTTAACTATTATACTTTTTAAAATATTCCACTTTTTTCCTTTAATTTGTCCCATTGAAATGAATGGGAAACTTCAGCAATTCTGCTAAAATTTGCTTGTTTTTGAAACTTAACTACTTCCTCATACTTTCACCTAGAACAACCATTCAAATTTTAAAATGTTCACAAATTATTGGGCTATTCAGGTATAATTCAGCTTTTTCAAATCTTTTACTGTTTTACTTTTATGCCTCTTAAAGTTTTGAGTTGCAAAATTGTGATTTTTCACAAAATACATGCGTTGTTATGGTTGCTATGCTCTTGGCTTCCAGTGTGCCACTGAAGGTTTTGCAATTTTCACTTCATGTCCGAACAACTGTTTGCTACTTGCTCAATTTTCACTCAACTTCCACAAATTATACATCAAAACGTAGGTATTTTTGCTGGCTTTCAGAAAATGTCACCATCATTGTTGTGGGATTTATAGAATTTTTGCAAATCTCCTCAGACTAACACAAGGTCAGAAAACTCTCCATATAAAGTGAATGGAGAGCTTGTTCAAAATCACCGCTGGATTTCTGTAATGAGAGGCATATTCGAATCGTCATATCTCCTTAACGAAGCAAAGTTAAGACATGAGGCTTGTCCCCGAATATCTTCAGACACCCCTGACGCTCACAATTCAAGAATTTCTTTCTCACCTATTACCGTTCTGAAATGAGTTGGACTTGTTTGAGGGTAGGAAATTCGTGCTTCGCTCAGATTTCTTCAGATTTCAAACTGTGGAAATGAACCACTTTTTTCTCTCGTCATAACTTTTTGTTGGATTTCCACAGAGACCTGAAAATTTCCATGATTGTTCACCAAAGCCTGCTGTCTCTTACGGTGAAAGAATGATATCGATACTCCAAATAGATTTCAAGTCACAAAGCGTTGTTTGAGGGCAAGTCAAGGCAGTTTTTGCTTCGCTCTACTCAGTTATGGTGCATTAGAAGTCAAATATCTTTAATAATTCATATTTTAATGATAAATTGTAAACACTGGAAGATTCCCCCATCTCTTCTGAACAAAACGGTGTAAGAATGACCGCTCTAGCCCCTACTGTTTGGAAATTATGGTCATTTGTTTGAGGGGAGTCCTCACTATGAGAAATAGGCTGCAATAATCCTGTGCCTCTCTGTGCTGCGTGTGTAAAAAGAGGCACATGTTTTGGCGGGAAAAAGTACACAGGCTCTCTGATTGGTGGATTCAAATTCAGCAGCTCCCAGGCTGACCTAGAAACTTACTTCTCTCTCCCTGTGCATTTTTTTGCTGATTTTTTTCATTTAACAAGTATATTTGAGGGACCCTCAGCATGTTCAGCATTTTTTCAGCTGTCCATTTTGCTTTTCCAATTTTTCTGTTTAACTTATTACTATTGTGCTAAATCATACTGTTTCTGCTATTTTATAAGATTTGTGCTTAATATAGTATTTCTGCTTTTAATAGGATTTGTGCTTAATATAGTATTTCTGCTTTTTATAGGATTTGTGCTTAATATAGTATTTCTGCTTTTTATAGAATTTGTGCTTAATATAGTATTTCTGCTTTTTATAGGATTTGTGCTTAATATAGTATTTGTGCTAAATTATAGTATTTCTGCTTTTTATAGTATTTGTGCTAAAACATAGTATTTCTACTAAATGTAGTATTTATGCTTAATCATAGTATTTCTATATATTTCTGCCTGGTCCCCAGGCAGCCAATCCTCTGTGAGGACTTAGACATTCAAATTTTCAAATCAGGTCCTGCACGGTTTCCCAGCCAATCATATATGTGTCCTGAGGCATTCAAATTTGCATATTGGGGACTTCATGGCTTCTAAGCCAGCCAATCATATCTGAGGGCTGAGGAATTCAAATCCACAAATCAGGGCCTGCACAGCTTCCCAGCCAGCCAATCATGTATGTGGGCTCCAGGTATTCAAATTTGCATATTGGGGAATTCGTGGCTTCTAAGTCAACAAGTCATCGGTGTCATATATCTCTAAAAATTCATATTTTAATGATAAATTGTAAACACTGGAAGATTCCCCCATCTCTTCTGAACAAAACGGTGTAAGAATGACCGTTCTAGCTCCTACGGTTAGGAAATTATGGTCATTTGTTTGAGGGGAGTCGTCATTATGAGAAATAGACTGCAATGATCCTGTGTCTCTCTGTGCTGCGTGTGTAAAAAGGATGCACCTGTTTTGGAGGGAAAGAGTGCACAGGCTCTCTGATTGGTGGATTCAAATTCAGCAGCTCCCAGGCTGACCTACAAACTCACTTTTCTCTCCCTGTGTGTGTGTGTGTGTGTGTGTGTGTGTGTGTGTGTGTGTGTGTGTGTGTGTGTGTGTGTGTGTGTGTGTGTGTGTGACAGAGAGAGAGAGAGAGAGAGACCAACTTTAGGGCAGCATCTCATTGTTGGAAAAACATATAATATATTTAGACTGGTTGACTGGCATAGACCCTCTGTGTGTCTCTCTCTCTGTGCATTTGTGTATACATATTTGATTTTATGTGTAATTGTTGGCTGTTCCTTCTTGTTTTTTAATTTATTTTTATTTCGTTTTTTTCCACATGTGAACAACAATTAGTTTTGAGGGAACTTAACCATATTCTGTTTTTTTTTTCATCTTGTCATTTAACTTTTCCAATATTTCTACTTCAGTTATTGCTATTCTGCTCAATCATAGTATTTGTTCTAAATCATTGTTATTATGCTATATTGTAGTATTTCTGCTAAATCATTGTATTTCTACTATATTATATTTTTCTTTCTAAATATAGCATTTCTGCTATATAATTGTATTTCTGCCAAATTATAATATTTGTGCTAAAACATAGTCTTAATTTAAAATTACAATATTCATAGGTCATCACAGTGTCTCTGGTAAATCACAATATTTCTGCTATGTTGTACTATTTTTCTAAATCATAGTGTTTCTGTAATGTTTAAGTATTTTTGGCTAAATATATTCTTTCTGTTATCTTATACTATTTCTCCTAAATTCTTGTATTTTTGAGAAGTTATCATGTTTCTGGTAAGTTACAATATTTCTGCTAAGTTCTGCTATGCTATTGTATTTCTGCCAAGTATTATGTTTCCTCTAAGATATTGCAGTTCTGCTAAATTATTACATTTTAGCAATGTTCCTTTGCTTCTGCAAAGTTTTTACAATTTCTGCAACTTTTCAGCTTTTTCAGCTACTTTTTGCATACAGCTTCAGCTTTAAGCATCCACACTGCATTTTCGCAGGAAATGCAAATTTTTCTAGTTGTGTGGATGCTTAAGCATCCACACTATTGAGTTCCTGTTTCTCTTTATTCTTTATTATTATTATTATTGTGTGGATGCTTTAAGCATCCACACTATTGAGTTCCTGTTTCTCTTTATTCTTTATACTTTATTCTAGTTGCTTCCGTACACTTTTTGGCACTTAACTACTTCCACAATTTTCAGCCGATTTTCACCGTTCAAATTTTAAACTATTCTGCTTCTTCTGCTAATGTGCGCTATGACTTTTGGTATTTTTAACTATTATACTTTTTAAAATATTAAGCTTTTTTCCTTTAATTTGTCCCATTGAAATGAATGGGAAACTTCAGCAATTCTGCTAAAATTTGCTTGTTTTTGAAACTTAACTACTTCCTCATATTTTCACCTAGAACAACCATTCAAATTTTAAAATGTTCACAAATTATTGGGCTATTCAGGTATGATTCAGCTTTTTCAAATCTTTTACTGTTTTACTTTTATGCCTCTTAAAGTTTTGAGTTGCAAAATTGTGATTTTTCACAAAATACATGTGTTGTTATGGTTGCTATGCTCTTGGCTTCCAGTGTGCCACTGAAGGTTTTGCAATTTTCACTTCATGTCCGAACAACTTCCTGCTACTTGCTCAATTTTCACTCAACTTCCACAAATTATACATCAAAACGTAGGTATTTTTGCTGGCTTTCAGAAAATGTCACCATCATTGTTGTGGGATTTATAGAATTTTTGCAAATCTCCTCAGACTAACACAAGGTCAGAAAACTCTCCATATAAAGTGAATGGAGAGCTTGTTCAAAATCACCGCTGGATTTCTGTAATGAGAGGCATATTCGAATCGTCATATCTCCTTAACGAAGCAAAGTTAAGACATGAGGCTTGTCCCCGAATATCTTCAGACACCCCTGACGCTCACAATTCAAGAATTTCTTTCTCACCTATTACCGTTCTGAAATGAGTTGGACTTGTTTGAGGGTAGGAAATTCGTCCTTCGCTCAGATTTCTTCAGATTTCAAACTGTGGAAATGAACCACTTTTTTCTCTCGTCATAACTTTTTGTTGGATTTCCACAGAGACCTGAAAATTTCCATGATTGTTCACCAAAGCCTGCTGTCTCTTACGGTGAAAGAATGATATCGATACTCCAAATAGATTTAGAGTTAGAAAGCGTTGTTTGAGGGCAAGTCAAGGCAGTTTTTGCTTCGCTCTACTCAGTTATGGTGCATTACAAGTCAAATATCTTTAATAATTCATATTTTAATGATAAATTGTAAACACTGGAAGATTCCCCCATCTCTTCTGAACAAAACGGTGTAAGAATGACCGCTCTAGCCCCTACGGTTTGGAAATTATGGTCATTTGTTTGAGGGGAGTCCTCACTATGAGAAATAGGCTGCAATAATCCTGTGCCTCTCTGTGCTGCGTGTGTAAAAAGAGGCACATGTTTTGGCGGGAAAAAGTACACAGGCTCTCTGATTGGTGGATTCAAATTCGGCAGCTCCCAGGCTGACCTAGAAACTTACTTCTCTCTCCCTGTGCATTTTTTTGCTGATTTTTTCATTTAACAAGTATATTTGAGGGACCCTCAGCATGTTCAGCATTTTTTCAGCTGTCCATTTTGCTTTTCCAATTTTTCTGTTTAACTTATTACTATTGTGCTAAATAATACTATTTCTGCTATTTTATAAGATTTGTGCCTAATATAGTATTTCTGCTAAATTACAATATTTCTGCTTTTTATACTATTTGTGCTAAAACATAGTATTTCTACTAAATGTAGTATTTATGCTTAATCATACTATTTCTGCTTTTTATGGGATTTGTGCCTAATATAGTATTTCTGCTTTTTATAGGATTTTTGCTCAAACATAGTATTTCTGCTAAATATAGTGTTTATGCTTAATCATCCTATTTCTGCTTTTCATAGGATTTATGCCTAATATAGTATTTCTGCTAAATTATAGTATTTCTGCTTTTTATAGGATTTGTGCCTAACATAGTATTTCTGCTAAATTATAGTATTTCTGCTTTTTATAGGATTTGTGCCTAACATAGTATTTCTGCTAAATTATAGTATTTCTGCTTTTTATACTATTTGTTCTAAATTATAGTATTTCTGCTTTTTATAGGATTTGTGCTTAATATAGTATTTCTGCTAAATTATAGTTTTTCTTCTTTTTATAGTATTTGTGCTAAAACATAGTATTTCTACTAAATGTAGTATTTATGCTTAATAATAGTATTTCTATATATTTCTGCCAGGTCCCCAGGCAGCCAATCCTCTGTGAGGACTGAGACATTCAAATTTTCAAATCAGGGCCTGCACAGTTTCCCAGCCAATCAAATAAGTGTCCTGAGGCATTCAAATTTGCATATTGGGGCCTTCGTGGCTTCTAAGCCAGCCAATCATATCTGAGGGCTGAGGAATTCAAATCCACAAATCAGGGCCTACACGGCTTCCCAGCCAGCCAATCACATATGTGGTCTCAGGCATTCAAATTTGCATATTGGGGAATTCGTGGCTTCTAAGTCAACAAGTCATCCATGTCATATATCTCTAAAAATTCATATTTTAATATTAAATTGTCAACACTTGAAGATTCCCCCATCTCTTCTGAACAAAACGGTGTAAGAATGACCGTTCTAGCCCCTACGGTTAGGAAATTACGGTCATTTGTTTGAGGGGAGTCGTCACTATGAGAAATAGACTGCAAAAATCCTGTGTCTCTCTGTGCTGCTGCGTGTGTAAACAGATGCACCTGTTTTGGTGGGGAAAAGTGCACAGCCTCTCTGATTGGTGGATTCAAATTCACCAGCTCCCAGGCTGACCTAGAAACTTACTTCTCTCTCCCTGTGTGTGTGTGTGTGTGTGTGTGTGTGTGTGTGTGTGTGTGTGTGTGTGTGTGTGTGTGTGTGTGTGTGTTTGTGTGTGTGTGTGACAGAGAGAGAGAGAGAGAGAGAAAGCCTTTTAATGGGATGATCCCATTGTAAGATTCAAATTCAATATATTTAGACTGGTTGACTGAATTGGATCTTGTGTGTGTGTCTCTCTGTGCATGTGTGTTTCCTCATGTGTACATATTTGTAATTGTGTGGCAGTCATAAATTTTTTTGCTGATTTTTGTCATTTAACAAGTATATTTGAGGGAACCTCAGCATGTTCAGCATTTTTTCAGCTGTCCATTTTGCTTTTCCAATTTTTCTGTTAAACTTATTACTATTGTGCTAAATCACACTATTTCTGCTATTTTATAAGATTTGTGCTTAATATACTATTTCTGCTTTTATAGGATTTGTGCTTAATATAGTATTTCTGCTTTTTATAAGATTTGTGCTTAATATAGTATTTCTGCTAAATTTAGTATTTCTGATTAATTCTAGTCTTTCTACTAAATCATAGTACATTATTTCTGCTTTTTATGGGATTTGTGCTAAAACAAAGTATTTCTACTAAATGTAGTATTTATGCTTAATCATACCATTTCTGCTTTTTATAGGATTTGTGCTTAATATAGTATTTCTGCTAAATTATAGTATTTCTGCCAAATTATAATATTTGTGCTAAAACATAGTCTTAATTTAAAATTACAATATTCATAGTTCATCACAGTGTCTCTGGTAAATCACAATATTTCTGCTCTGTTGTACTATTTTTCTAAATCATAGTGTTTCTGTAATGTTTAAGTATTTTTGGCTAAATATATTCTTTCTGTTATCTTATACTATTTCTCCTAAATTCTTGTATTTTTGAGAAGTTATCATGTTTCTGGTAAGTTACAATATTTCTGCTAAATTCTGCTATGCTATTGTATTTCTGCCAAGTATTATGTTTCCTCTAAGATATTGCAGTTCTGCTAAGTTATTCCATTTTAGCAAACTTCTTTTGCTTCTGCAAAGTTTTTACAATTTCTGCAACTTTTCAGCTTTTTCAGCTACTTTTTGCATACAGCTTCAGCTTTAAGCATCCACACTGCATTTTCGCAGGAAATGCAAATTTTTCTAGTTATTATTCTAGTTGCTTCCGTACACTTTTCGCCGTTAAACTACTTCCACAATTTTCAGCCGATTTTCACCGTTCAAATTTTAAACTATTCAGCTATTTTTGCTAATTCCTGCTATGATTTTTGCTATTTTTAAGTATTATACTTTTTAAAATATTCCACTTTTTTCCTTTAATTTGTCCCATTGAAATGAATGGGAAACTTCAGCAATTCTGCTAAAATTTGCTTGTTTTTGAAACTTAACTACTTCCTCATATTTTCACCTAGAACAACCATTCAAACTTTAAAATGTTCACAAATTATTGGGCTATTCAGGTATGATTCAGCTTTTTCAAATCTTTTACTGTTTTACTTTTATGCCTCTTAAAGTTTTGAGTTGCAAAATTGTGATTTTTCACAAAATACATGTGTTGTTATGGTTGCTATGCTCTTGGCTTCCAGTGTGCCACTGAAGGTTTTGCAATTTTCACTTCATGTCCGAACAACTTCCTGCTACTTGCTCAATTTTCACTCAACTTCCACAAATTATACATCAAAACGTAGGTATTTTTGCTGGCTTTCAGAAAATGTCACCATCATTGTTGTGGGATTTATAGAATTTTTGCAAATCTCCTCAGACTAACACAAGGTCAGAAAACTCTCCATATAAAGTGAATGGAGAGCTTGTTCAAAATCACCGCTGGATTTCTGTAATGAGAGGCATATTCGAATCGTCATATCTCCTTAACGAAGCAAAGTTAAGACATGAGGCTTGTCCCCGAATATCTTCAGACACCCCTGACGCTCACAATTCAAGAATTTCTTTCTCACCTATTACCGTTCTGAAATGAGTTGGACTTGTTTGAGGGTAGGAAATTCGTCCTTCGCTCAGATTTCTTCAGATTTCAAACTGTGGAAATGAACCACTTTTTTCTCTCGTCATAACTTTTTGTTGGATTTCCACAGAGACCTGAAAATTTCCATGATTGTTCACCAAAGCCTGCTGTCTCTTACGGTGAAAGAATGATATCGATACTCCAAATAGATTTCGAGTTAGAAAGCGTTGTTTGAGGGCAAGTCAAGGCAGTTTTTGCTTCGCTCTACTCAGTTATGGTGCATTAGAAGTCAAATATCTTTAATAATTCATATTTTAATGATAAATTGTAAACACTGGAAGATTCCCCCATCTCTTCTGAACAAAACGGTGTAAGAATGACCGCTCTAGCCCCTACGGTTTGGAAATTATGGTCATTTGTTTGAGGGGAGTCCTCACTATGAGAAATAGGCTGCAATAATCCTGTGCCTCTCTGTGCTGCGTGTGTAAAAAGAGGCACATGTTTTGGCGGGAAAAAGTACACAGGCTCTCTGATTGGTGGATTCAAATTCAGCAGCTCCCAGGCTGACCTAGAAACTTACTTCTCTCTCCCTGTGCATTTTTTTGCTGATTTTTTCATTTAACAAGTATATTTGAGGGACCCTCAGCATGTTCAGCATTTTTTCAGCTGTCCATTTTGCTTTTCCAATTTTTCTGTTTAACTTATTACTATTGTGCTAAATAATACTATTTCTGCTATTTTATAAGATTTGTGCCTAATATAGTATTTCTGCTAAATTACAATATTTCTGCTTTTTATACTATTTGTGCTAAAACATAGTATTTCTACTAAATGTAGTATTTATGCTTAATCATACTATTTCTGCTTTTTATGGGATTTGTGCCTAATATAGTATTTCTGCTTTTTATAGGATTTTTGCTCAAACATAGTATTTCTACTAAATGTAGTGTTTATGCTTAATCATCCTATTTCTGCTTTTTATAGGATTTGTGCTTAATATAGTATTTCTGCTAAATTATAGTATTTCTGCTTTTTATAGTATTTGTGCTAAAACATAGTATTTCTACTAAATGTAGTATTTATGCTTAATCATAGTATTTCTATATATTTCTGCCAGGTCCCCAGGCAGCCAATCCTCTGTGAGGACTGAGAAATTCAAATTTTCAAATCAGGGCCTGCACGGCTTCCCAGCCAATCATATATGTGTCCTGAGGCATTCAAATTTGCATATTGGGGCCTTCATGGCTTCTAAGCCAGCCAATCATATCTGAGTGCTGAGGAATTCAAATCCACAAATCAGGGCCTGCACGGCTTCCCAGCCAGCCAATCATATATGTGGTCTCAGGCATTCATATTTGCATATTGGGGAATTCGTTGCTTCTAAGTCAACAAGTCATCCATGTCATATATCTCTAAAAATTCACATTTTAATGATAAATTGTTAACACTGGAAGATTCCCCCATCTCTTCTGAACAAAACAGTGTAAGAATGACCGCTCTAGCCCCTACAGTTAGGAAATTATGGTCATTTGTTTGAGGGGAGTCCTCACTATGAGAAATAGGCTGCAATAATCCTGTGCCTCTCTGTGCTGCTGCGTGTGTAAAAAGATGCACCTGTTTTGGCGGGAAAACGTAAACAGCCACTCTGATTGGTGGATTTAAATTCGGCAGCTCTCTCCCTCTGTGTGTGTGTGTGTGTGTGTGTGTGTGTGTGTGTGTGTGTGTGTGTGTGTGTGTGTGTGTGTGTGTGTGTGTGTTTAGTGGGAGAGAGAGGACCCTGCCCTTATTTGGCAGCATGTCATTGTAGGATTTAAATTGAATATAGGTAGACTGGTTGACTGGATTAGAGCCTGTGTTTGTGTGTCCCTCTGTGCATTTGTGTTTCAATAAGTTATTACTATTCTGCTAAATCATAGTATTTCTGGTACTTTTCGGTACTTGTGCTAAATACAGTATTTCTGCAAAATCATACTATTTCTGCTTTTCATAGGATTTATGCCTAATATAGTATTTCTGCTAAATTATAGTATTTCTGCTTTTTATAGGATTTGTGCCTAACATAGTATTTCTGCTAAATTATAGTATTTCTGCTTTTTATAGGATTTGTGCTTAACATAGTATTTCTGCTAAATTATAGTATTTCTGCTTTTTATACTATTTGTTCTAAATTATAGTATTTCTGCTTTTTATAGGATTTGTGCTTAATATAGTATTTCTACTAAATTATAGTTTTTCTTCTTTTTATAATATTTGTGCTAAAACATAGTATTTCTACTAAATGTAGTATTTATGCTTAATAATAGTATTTCTATATATTTCTGCCAGGTCCCCAGGCAGCCAATCCTCTGTGAGGACTGAGACATTCAAATTTTCAAATCAGGGCCTGCACAGTTTCCCAGCCAATCAAATAAGTGTCCTGAGGCATTCAAATTTGCATATTGGGGCCTTCGTGGCTTCTAAGCCAGCCAATCATATCTGAGGGCTGAGGAATTCAAATCCACAAATCAGGGCCTGCACGGCTTCCCAGCCAGCCAATCACATATGTGGTCTCAGGCATTCAAATTTGCATATTGGGGAATTCGTGGCTTCTAAGTCAACAAGTCATCCATGTCATATATCTCTAAAAATTCATATTTTAATATTAAATTGTCAACACTTGAAGATTCCCCCATCTCTTCTGAACAAAACGGTGTAAGAATGACCGTTCTAGCCCCTACGGTTAGGAAATTACGGTCATTTGTTTTAGGGGAGTCGTCACTATGAGAAATAGACTGCAAAAATCCTGTGTCTCTCTGTGCTGCTGCGTGTGTAAACAGATGCACCTGTTTTGGTGGGGAAAAGTGCACAGGCTCTCTGATTGGTGGATTCAAATTCAGCAGCTCCCAGGCTGACCTAGAAACTTACTTCTCTCTCCCTGTGTGTGTGTGTGTGTGTGTGTGTGTGTGTGTGTGTGTGTGTGTGTGTGTGACAGAGAGAGAGAGAGAGAGAGAAAGGCTTTTAATGGGATGATCTCATTCTAAGATTTAAATTCAATATATTTAGACTGGTTGACTGAATTGGATCTTGTGTGTGGGTCTCTCTGTGCATGTGTGTTTCCTCATGTGTACATATTTGTGATTGTGTGGCTGTAATAAATTTTTTTGCAGATTTTTGTCATTTAACAAGTATATTTGAGGGACCCTCAGCATGTTCAGCATTTTTTCAGCTGTCCATTTTGCTTTTCCAATTTTTCTGTTTAACTTATTACTATTGTGCTAAATCATACTATTTCTGCTATTTTATAAGATTTGTGCTTAATATACTATTTCTGCTTTTATAGGATTTGTGCTTAATATGGTATTTCTGCTAAATGTAGTATTTATGCTTAATCATACTATTTCTGCTTTTCATAGTATTTGTGCTTAATATAGTATTTCTGCTAAATTTAGTATTTCTGATTAATTATAGTTTTTCTACTAAATCATAGTACAGTATTTCTGCTTTTTATGGGATTTGTGCTAAAACAAAGTATTTCTACTAAATGTAGTATTTGTGCTTAATCATACCATTTCTGCTTTTTATAGGATTTGTGCTTAATATAGTATTTCTGCTAAATTATAGTATTTCTGCCAAATTATAATATTTGTGCTAAAACATAGTCTCAATTTAAAATTACAATATTCATAGTTCATCACAGTGTCTCTGGTAAATCACAATATTTCTGCTCTGTTGTACTATTTTTCTAAATCATAGTGTTTCTGTAATGTTTAAGTATTTTTGGCTAAATATATTCTTTCTGTTATCTTATACTATTTCTCCTAAATTCTTGTATTTTTGAGAAGTTATCATGTTTCTGGTAAGTTACAATATTTCTGCTAAATTCTGCTATGCTATTGTATTTCTGCCAAGTATTATGTTTCCTCTAAGATATTGCAGTTCTGCTAAGTTATTCCATTTTAGCAAACTTCTTTTGCTTCTGCAAAGTTTTTACAATTTCTGCAACTTTTCAGCTTTTTCAGCTACTTTTTGCATACAGCTTCAGCTTTAAGCATCCACACTGCATTTTCGCAGGAAATGCAAATTTTTCTAGTTATTATTCTAGTTGCTTCCGTACACTTTTTGCCGTTAAACTACTTCCACAATTTTCAGCCGATTTTCACCGTTCAAATTTTAAACTATTCAGCTATTTTTGCTAATTCCTGCTATGATTTTTGCTATTTTTAACTATTATACTTTTTAAAATATTCCACTTTTTTCCTTTAATTTGTCCCATTGAAATGAATGGGAAACTTCAGCAATTCTGCTAAAATTTGCTTGTTTTTGAAACTTAACTACTTCCTCATATTTTCACCTAGAACAACCATTCAAACTTTAAAATGTTCACAAATTATTGGGCTATTCAGGTATGATTCAGCTTTTTCAAATCTTTTACTGTTTTACTTTTATGCCTCTTAAAGTTTTGAGTTGCAAAATTGTGATTTTTCACAAAATACATGTGTTGTTATGGTTGCTATGCTCTTGGCTTCCAGTGTGCCACTGAAGGTTTTGCAATTTTCACTTCATGTCCGAACAACTTCCTGCTACTTGCTCAATTTTCACTCAACTTCCACAAATTATACATCAAAACGTAGGTATTTTTGCTGGCTTTCAGAAAATGTCACCATCATTGTTGTGGGATTTATAGAATTTTTGCAAATCTCCTCAGACTAACACAAGGTCAGAAAACTCTCCATATAAAGTGAATGGAGAGCTTGTTCAAAATCACCGCTGGATTTCTGTAATGAGAGGCATATTCGAATCGTCATATCTCCTTAACGAAGCAAAGTTAAGACATGAGGCTTGTCCCCGAATATCTTCAGACACCCCTGACGCTCACAATTCAAGAATTTCTTTCTCACCTATTACCGTTCTGAAATGAGTTGGACTTGTTTGAGGGTAGGAAATTCGTCCTTCGCTCAGATTTCTTCAGATTTCAAAGTCTGGAAATGAACCACTTTTTTCTCTCGTCATAACTTTTTGTTGGATTTCCACAGAGACCTGAAAATTTCCATGATTGTTCACCAAAGCCTGCTGTCTCTTACGGTGAAAGAATGATATCGATACTCCAAATAGATTTCAAGTTACAAAGCGTTGTTTGAGGGCAAGTCAAGGCAGTTTTTGCTTCGCTCTACTCAGTTATGGTGCATTAGAAGTCAAATATCTTTAATAATTCATATTTTAATGATAAATTGTAAACACTGGAAGATTCCCCCATGTCTTCTGAACAAAACGGTGTAAGAATGACCGTTCTAGCCCCTACGGTTAGGAAATTATGGTCATTTGTTTGAGGGGAGTCGTCACTATGAGAAATAGACTGCAATAATCCTGTGCCTCTCTCTGCTGCGTGTGTAAAAAGATGCACCTTTTTTGGCGGGAAAACGTAAACAGCCACTCTGATTGGTGGATTTAAATTCGGCAGCTCTCTCCCTCTGTGTCTGTTTGTGTGTGTGTGTGTGTGTGTGTGTGTGTGTGTGTGTGTGTGTGTGTGTGTGTGTGTGTGTGTGTGTGTGTGTGTGTGTGTGTTTAGTGGGAGAGAGAGGACCCTGCCCTTATTTGGCAGCATGTCATTGTAGGATTTAAATTGAATATAGTTAGACTGATTGACTGGATTAGAGCCTGTGTTTGTGTGTCCCTCTCTGCATTTCTGTTTCAATATGCCTCCATATTTGTAATTTTGTAAGTTATTGCTATTCTGCTAAATCATAGCATTTCTGGTACTTTTCGGTACTTGTGCTAAATACAGTATTTCTGCTAAATTATAGTATTTCTGCTTTATTATACTATTTGTGCTAAAACATAGTATTTCTACTAAATGTAGTATTTCTGCTTTTTATACTATTTGTGCTAAATTATAATATTTCTGCTTTTTATACTATTTGTGCTAAATTATAATATTTCTGCTTTTTATACTATTTGTGCTAAATTATAATATTTCTGCTTTTTATACTATTTGTGCTAAAACATAGTATTTCTACTAAATGTAGTATTTCTGCTTTTTATACTATTTGTGCTAAATTATAATATTTCTGCTTTTTATACTATTTGTGCTAAATTATAATATTTCTGCTTTTTATACTATTTGTGCTAAATTATAATATTTCTGCTTTTTATACTATTTGTGCTAAAACATAGTATTTCTACTAAATGTAGTATTTATGCTTAATCATACTATTTCTGCTTTTTATAGGATTTGTGCCTAATATAGTATTTCTGCTTTTTATAGGATTTGTGCTTAATAATATAGTATTTCTGCTAAATTATAGTATTTCTGCTTTTTATAGTATTTGTGCTAAAACATAGTATTTCTACTAAATGTAGTATTTATGCTTAATCATAGTATTTCTATATATTTCTGCCATGTCCCCAGGCAGCCAATCCTCTGTGAGGACTTAGACATTCAAATTTTCAAATCAGGGCCTGCACGGCTTCCCAGCCAATCATATATGTGTCCTGAGGCATTCAAATTTGCATATTGGGGCCTTCATGGCTTCTAAGCCAGCCAATCATATCTGAGGGCTGAGGAATTCAAATCCACAAATCAGGGCCTGCACAGCTTCCCAGCCAGCCAATCATGTATGTGGGCTCCAGGTATTCAAATTTGCATATTGGGGAATTCGTGGCTTCCAAGTCAACAAGTCATCCATGTCGTATATCTCTAAAAATTCACATTTTAATGATAAATTGTTAACACTGGAAGATTCCCCCATCTCTTCTGAACAAAACGGTGTAAGAATGACCGCTCTAGCCCCTACGGTTAGGAAATTATGGTCATTTGTTTGAGGGGAGTCCTCACTATGAGAAATAGGCTGCAATAATCCTGTGCCTCTCTCTGCTGCGTGTGTAAAAAGATGCACCTGTTTTGGCGGGAAAAAGTACACAGGCTCTCTGATTGGTGGATTCAAATTCAGCAGCTCCCAGGCTGACCTAGAGACTTACTTCTCTCTCCCTGTGCATTTTTATGCTGATTTTTTCATTTAACAAGTATATTTGAGGGACCCTCAGCATGTTCAGCATTTTTTCAGCTGTCCATTTTGCTTTTCCAATTTTTCTGTTTAACTTATTACTATTGTGCTAAATCATACTGTTTCTGCTATTTCATAAGATTTGTGCTTAATATAGTATTTCTGCTTTTAATAGGATTTGTGCTTAATATAGTATTTCTGCTTTTTATAGAATTTGTGCTTAATATAGTATTTCTGCTTTTTATATGATTTGTGCTTAATATGGTATTTCTGCTAAATTATAGTATTTCTGCTTTTTATAGGATTTGTGCTAAAACATAGTATTTCTACTAAATGTAGTATTTATGCTTAATCATAGTATTTCTATATATTTCTGCCTGGTCCCCAGGCAGCCAATCCTCTGTGAGGACTTAGACATTCAAATTTTCAAATCAGGTCCTGCACGGTTTCCCAGCCAATCATATATGTGTCCTGAGGCATTCAAATTTGCATATTGGGGACTTCATGGCTTCTAAGCCAGCCAATCATATCTGAGGGCTGAGGAATTCAAATCCACAAATCAGGGCCTGCACAGCTTCCCAGCCAGCCAATCATGTATGTGGGCTCCAGGTATTCAAATTTGCATATTGGGGAATTCGTGGCTTCTAAGTCAACAAGTCATCCGTGTCATATATCTCTAAAAATTCATGTTTTAATGATAAATTGTCAACACTTGAAGATTCCCCCATCTCTTCTGAACAAAACGGTGTAAGAATGACCGTTCTAGCTCCTACGGTTAGGAAATTATGGTCATTTGTTTGAGGGGAGTCATCATTATGAGAAATAGACTGCAATGATCCTGTGTCTCTCTGTGCTGCTGCGTGTGTAAAAAGGATGCACCTGTTTTGGAGGGAAAGAGTGCACAGGCTCTCTGATTGGTGGATTCAAATTCAGCAGCTCCCAGGCTGACCTAGAAACTCACTTTTCTCTCCCTGTGTGTGTGTGTGTGTGTGTGACAGAGAGAGAGAAAGGCTTTTAATGGGATGATCTCATTCTAAGATTCAAATTCAATATATTTAGACTGGTTGACTGAATTGGATCTTGTGTGTGTGTCTCTCTGTGCATGTGTGTTTTCTTATGTGTACATATTTGTGATTGTGTGGCTGTTATAGATTTTTTTGCTGATTTTTTTCATTTAACAAGTATAGTTGAGGGACCTTCAGCATGTTCATCATTTCTTCAGCTGTCCATTTTTGCTTTTCCAATTTTTCTGTTTAAGTTATTACTATTGTGCTAAATCATACTATTTCTGCTATTTTATAAGATTTGTGCCAAATACCGTATTTCTGCCAAATATAGTATTTCTGATTAATTATAGTTTTTTCTACTAAATCATAGTACAGTATTTCTGCTTTTTATAGGGTTTGTGCTTAATATAGTATTTCTGCTAAATTATAGTATTTCTGCTTTTTATAGTATTTGTGCTAAATTATAGTATTTCTGCCAAATTATAATATTTGTGCTAAAACATAGTCTTAATTTAAAATTACAATATTCATAGTTCATCACAGTGTCTCTGGTAAATCACAATATTTCTGCTCTGTTGTACTATTTTTCTAAATCATAGTGTTTCTGTAATGTTTAAGTATTTTTGGCTAAATATATTCTTTCTGTTATCTTATACTATTTCTCCTAAATTCTTGTATTTTTGAGAAGTTATCATGTTTCTGGTAAGTTACAATATTTCTGCTAAATTCTGCTATGCTATTGTATTTCTGCCAAGTATTATGTTTCCTCTAAGATATTGCAGTTCTGCTAAGTTATTCCATTTTAGCAAACTTCTTTTGCTTCTGCAAAGTTTTTACAATTTCTGCAACTTTTCAGCTTTTTCAGCTACTTTTTGCATACAGCTTCAGCTTTAAGCATCCACACTGCATTTTCGCAGGAAATGCAAATTTTTCTAGTTATTATTATTATTCTAGTTGCTTCCGTACACTTTTCGCCGTTAAACTACTTCCACAATTTTCAGCCGATTTTCACCGTTCAAATTTTAAACTATTCAGCTATTTTTGCTAATTCCTGCTATGATTTTTGCTATTTTTAACTATTATACTTTTTAAAATATTCCACTTTTTTCCTTTAATTTGTCCCATTGAAATGAATGGGAAACTTCAGCAATTCTGCTAAAATTTGCTTGTTTTTGAAACTTAACTACTTCCTCATATTTTCACCTAGAACAACCATTCAAACTTTAAAATGTTCACAAATTATTGGGCTATTCAGGTATGATTCAGCTTTTTCAAATCTTTTACTGTTTTACTTTTATGCCTCTTAAAGTTTTGAGTTGCAAAATTGTGATTTTTCAGAAAATACATGTGTTGTTATGGTTGCTATGCTCTTGGCTTCCAGTGTGCCACTGAAGGTTTTGCAATTTTCACTTCATGTCCGAACAACTTCCTGCTACTTGCTCAATTTTCACTCAACTTCCACAAATTATACATCAAAACGTAGGTATTTTTGCTGGCTTTCAGAAAATGTCACCATCATTGTTGTGGGATTTATAGAATTTTTGCAAATCTCCTCAGACTAACACAAGGTCAGAAAACTCTCCATATAAAGTGAATGGAGAGCTTGTTCAAAATCACCGCTGGATTTCTGTAATGAGAGGCATATTCGAATCGTCATATCTCCTTAACGAAGCAAAGTTAAGACATGAGGCTTGTCCCCGAATATCTTCAGACACCCCTGACGCTCACAATTCAAGAATTTCTTTCTCACCTATTACCGTTCTGAAATGAGTTGGACTTGTTTGAGGGTAGGAAATTCGTCCTTCGCTCAGATTTCTTCAGATTTCAAAGTCTGGAAATGAACCACTTTTTTCTCTCGTCATAACTTTTTGTTGGATTTCCACAGAGACCTGAAAATTTCCATGATTGTTCACCAAAGCCTGCTGTCTCTTACAGTGAAAGAATGATATCGATACTCCAAATAGATTTCAAGTTACAAAGCGTTGTTTGAGGGCAAGTCAAGGCAGTTTTTGCTTCGCTCTACTCAGTTATGGTGCATTAGAAGTCAAATATCTTTAATAATTCATATTTTAATGATAAATTGTAAACACTGGAAGATTCCCCCATGTCTTCTGAACAAAACGGTGTAAGAATGACCGTTCTAGCCCCTACGGTTAGGAAATTATGGTCATTTGTTTGAGGGGAGTCGTCACTATGAGAAATAGACTGCAATAATCCTGTGCCTCTCTCTGCTGCGTGTGTAAAAAGATGCACCTTTTTTGGCGGGAAAACGTAAACAGCCACTCTGATTGGTGGATTTAAATTCGGCAGCTCTCTCCCTCTGTGTGTGTGTGTGTGTGTGTGTGTGTGTGTGTGTGTGTGTGTGTGTGTGTTTAGTGGGAGAGAGAGGACCCTGCCCTTATTTGGCAGCATGTCATTGTAGGATTTAAATTGAATATAGTTAGACTGATTGACTGGATTAGAGCCTGTGTTTGTGTGTCCCTCTCTGCATTTCTGTTTCAATATGCCTCCGAATTTGTAATTTTGTAAGTTATTGCTATTCTGCTAAATCATAGTATTTCTGGTACTTTTCGGTACTTGTGCTAAATACAGTATTTCTGCTAAATTATAGTATTTCTGCTTTATTATACTATTTGTGCTAAAACATAGTATTTCTACTAAATGTAGTATTTCTGCTTTTTATACTATTTGTGCTAAATTATAATATTTCTGCTTTTTATACTATTTGTGCTAAATTATAATATTTCTGCTTTTTATACTATTTGTGCTAAATTATAATATTTCTGCTTTTTATACTATTTGTGCTAAAACATAGTATTTCTACTAAATGTAGTATTTCTGCTTTTTATACTATTTGTGCTAAATTATAATATTTCTGCTTTTTATACTATTTGTGCTAAATTATAATATTTCTGCTTTTTATACTATTTGTGCTAAATTATAATATTTCTGCTTTTTATACTATTTGTGCTAAATTATAATATTTCTGCTTTTTATACTATTTGTGCTAAATTATAATATTTCTGCTTTTTATACTATTTGTGCTAAAACATAGTATTTCTACTAAATGTAGTATTTCTGCTTTTTATACTATTTGTGCTAAATTATAATATTTCTGCTTTTTATACTATTTGTGCTAAATTATAATATTTCTGCTTTTTATACTATTTGTGCTAAATTATAATATTTCTGCTTTTTATACTATTTGTGCTAAATTATAATATTTCTGCTTTTTATAGTATTTGTGCTAAAACATAGTATTTCTACTAAATGTAGTATTTATGCTTAATCATAGTATTTCTATATATATCTGCCAGGTCCCCAGGCAGCCAATCCTCTGTGAGGACTGAGAAATTCAAATTTTCAAATCAGGGCCTGCACGGCTTCCCAGCCAATCATATATGTGTCCTGAGGCATTCAAATTTGCATATTGGGGCCTTCATGGCTTCTAAGCCAGCCAATCATATCTGAGGGCTGAGGAATTCAAATCCACAAATCAGGGCCTGCACAGCTTCCCAGCCAGCCAATCATGTATGTGGGCTCCAGGTATTTAAATTTACATATTGGGGAATTCGTGGCTTCTAAGTCAACAAGTCATCCATGTCATATATCTCTAAAAATTCATATTTTAATGATAAATTGTCAACACTTGAAGATTCCCCCATCTCTTCTGAACAAAACGGTGTAAGAATGACCGCTCTAGCCCCTATGGTTAGGAAATTATGGTCATTTGTTTGAGGGGAATCCTCACTATGTGAAATAAAATGAAAGAAGCAGGTCTATGTCTCAGTGCTGCGTGTGTAAAAAGATGCACCTTTTTTGGCGGGAAAACGTAAACAGCCTCTCTGATTGGTGGATTCAAATTCAGCAGCTCCCAGGCTGACCTAGAAACTTAGTCCTCTCTCCCTGTGTGTGTGTGTGTGTGTGTGTGTGTGTTTGTGTGTGTGTGTGTTTGTGTGTGTGTGTGTGTTTAGTGGGAGAGAGAGGACCCTGCCCTTATTTGACAGCATGTCATTGTAGGATTTAAATTGAACATAGTTAGACTGGTTGACTGGATTAGAGCCTGTGTTTGTGTGTCCCTCTGTGCATTTGTGTTTCAATAAGTTATTACTATTCTGCTAAATCATAGTATTTCTGGTACTTTTCGGTACTTGTGCTAAATACAGTATTTCTGCTTTTCATAGGATTTATGCCTAATATAGTATTTCTGCTAAATTATAGTATTTCTGCTTTTTATAGGATTTGTGCTTAACATAGTATTTCTGCTAAATTATAGTATTTCTGCTTTTTATACTATTTGTTCTAAATTATAGTATTTCTGCTTTTTATAGGATTTGTGCTTAATATAGTATTTCTGCTAAATTATAGTTTTTCTTCTTTTTATAATATTTGTGCTAAAACATAGTATTTCTACTAAATGTAGTATTTATGCTTAATAATAGTATTTCTATATATTTCTGCCAGGTCCCCAGGCAGCCAATCCTCTGTGAGGACTGAGACATTCAAATTTTCAAATCAGGGCCTGCACAGTTTCCCAGCCAATCAAATAAGTGTCCTGAGGCATTCAAATTTGCATATTGGGGCCTTCGTGGCTTCTAAGCCAGCCAATCATATCTGAGGGCTGAGGAATTCAAACCCACAAATCAGGGCCTGCACGGCTTCCCAGCCAGCCAATCACATATGTGGTCTCAGGCATTCAAATTTGCATATTGGGGAATTCGTGGCTTCTAAGTCAACAAGTCATCCATGTCATATATCTCTAAAAATTCATATTTTAATATTAAATTGTCAACACTTGAAGATTCCCCCATCTCTTCTGAACAAAACGGTGTAAGAATGACCGTTCTAGCCCCTACGGTTAGGAAATTACGGTCATTTGTTTGAGGGGAGTCGTCACTATGATAAATAGACTGCAAAAATCCTGTGTCTCTCTGTGCTGCTGCGTGTGTAAACAGATGCACCTGTTTTGGTGGGGAAAAGTGCACAGCCTCTCTGATTGGTGGATTCAAATTCACCAGCTCCCAGGCTGACCTAGAAACTTACTTCTCTCTCCCTGTGTGTGTGTGTGTGTGTGTGACAGAGAGAGAGAGAGAGAGAGAGAGAGAAAGGCTTTTAATGGGATGATCTCATTCTAAGATTTAAATTCAATATATTTAGACTGGTTGACTGAATTGGATCTTGTGTGTGGGTCTCTCTGTGCATGTGTGTTTCCTCATGTGTACATATTTGTGATTGTGTGGCTGTAATAAATTTTTTTGCAGATTTTTGTCATTTAACAAGTATATTTGAGGGACCCTCAGCATGTTCAGCATTTTTTCAGCTGTCCATTTTGCTTTTCCAATTTTTCTGTGTAACTTATTACTATTGTGCTAAATCATACTATTTCTGCTATTTTGTAAGATTTGTGCTTAATATACTATTTCTGCTTTTATAGGATTTGTGCTTAATATAGTATTTCTGCTAAATGTAGTATTTATGCTTAATCATACTATTTCTGCTTTTTATAGTATTTGTGCTTAATATAGTATTTCTGCTAAATTTAGTATTTCTGATTAATTATAGTTTTTCTACTAAATCATAGTACAGTATTTCTGCTTTTTATGGTATTTCTGCTAAAACAAAGTATTTCTACTAAATGTAGTATTTGTGCTTAATCATACCATTTCTGCTTTTTATAGGATTTGTGCTTAATATAGTATTTCTGCTAAATTATAGTATTTCTGCCAAATTATAATATTTGTGCTAAAACATAGTCTCAATTTAAAATTACAATATTCATAGTTCATCACAGTGTCTCTGGTAAATCACAATATTTCTGCTCTGTTGTACTATTTTTCTAAATCATAGTGTTTCTGTAATGTTTAAGTATTTTTGGCTAAATATAATCTTTCTGTTATCTTATACTATTTCTCCTAAATTCTTGTATTTTTGAGAAGTTATCATGTTTCTGGTAAGTTACAATATTTCTGCTAAATTCTGCTATGCTATTGTATTTCTGCCAAGTATTATGTTTCCTCTAAGATATTGCAGTTCTGCTAAGTTATTCCATTTTAGCAAACTTCTTTTGCTTCTGCAAAGTTTTTACAATTTCTGCAACTTTTCAGCTTTTTCAGCTACTTTTTGCATACAGCTTCAGCTTTAAGCATCCACACTGCATTTTCGCAGGAAATGCAAATTTTTCTAGTTATTATTATTATTCTGGGTGTTTCCGTACACTTTTCGCCGTTAAACTACTTCCACAATTTTCAGCCGATTTTCACCGTTCAAATTTTAAACTATTCAACTATTTTTGCTAATTTCTGCTATGATTTTTGCTATTTTTAACTATTATACTTTTTAAAATATTCCACTTTTTTCCTTTAATTTGTCCCATTGAAATGAATGGAAATCTTCCAAAATTCTGCTAAATTTTGCTTGTTTTTGAAACTTAACTACTTCCTCATACTTTCACCTAGAACAACCATTCAAACTTTAAAATGTTCACAAATTATTGGGCTATTCAGGTATGATTCAGCTTTTTCAAATCTTTTACTGTTTTACTTTTATGCCTCTTAAAGTTTTGAGTTGCAAAATTGTGATTTTTCACAAAATACATGCGTTGTTATGGTTGCTATGCTCTTGGCTTCCAGTGTGTCACTGAAGCTTTTGCAGTCTTCTCTTCATGTCCGAACAACTTCCTGCTACTTGCTCAATTTTCACTCAACTTCCACAAATTATACATCAAAACGTAGGCATTTTTGCTGGCTTTCAGAAAATGTCACCATCATTGTTGTGGGATTTATAGAATTTTTGCAAATCTCCTCAGACTAACACAAGGTCAGAAAACTCTCCATATAAAGTGAATGGAGAGCTTGTTCAAAATCACCGCTGCATTTCTGTAATGAGAGGCATATTCGAATCGTCATATCTCCTTAACGAAGCAAAGTTAAGACATGAGGCTTGTCCCGGTATATCTTCAGACACTCCTGACGCTCACAATTCAAGAATTTCTTTCTCACCTATTACCGTTCTGAAATGAGTTGGACTTGTTTGAGGGTAGGAAATTCGTCCTTCGCTCAGATTTCTTCAGATTTCAAAGTCTGGAAATGAACCACTTTTTTCTCTCGTCATAACTTTTTGTTGGATTTCCACAGCGACCTGAAAATTTCCATGATTGTTCACCAAAGCCTGCTGTCTCTTACGGTGAAAGAATGATATCGATACTCCAAACAGATTTCAAGTTACAAACCGTTGTTTGAGGGCAAGTCAAGGCAGTTTTTGCTTCGCTCTACTCAGTTATGCTGCATTACAAGTCAAATATCTTTAATAATTCATATTTTAATGATAAATTGTTAACACTGGAAGATTCCCCCATCTCTTCTGAACAAAACGGTGTAAGAATGACCGCTCTAGCCCCTACGGTTAGGAAATTATGGTCATTTGTTTGAGGGGAGTCGTCACTATGAAAAGTAGGCTGCAATAATCCTGTGCCTCTCTGTGCCTGCGTGTGTAAAAAGGTGCACCTCTTTTGGCGGGAAAACGTAAACAGGCACTCTGATTGGTGGATTCAAATTCAGCAGCTCCCAGGCTGACCTAGAAACTTACTTCTCTCTCCCTGTGTGTCTGTGTGTGTGTGTGTGTCTGTGTGTGACAGAGAGAGAGAGAGAGAGAGAGAGAAAGCCTTTTAATGGGATGATCTCATTCTAAGATTCTAATTTAATATATTTAGACTGGGTGACTGAATTTGATCTTGGTAGTGTGTCTCTCTGTGCATGTGTGTTTCCTTATGTGTACGTATTTGTGATTGTGTGGCTGTTATAGATTTTTTTGCTAATTTTTTTCATTTAACAAGTATATTTGAGGGACCCTCAGCATGTTCAGCATTTTTTCAGCTGTCCATTTTGCTTTTCCAGTTTTTCTGTTTAAGTTATTACTATTGTGCTAAATCATACTGTTTCTGCTATTTCATAAGATTTGTGCTTAATATACTATTTCTGCTTTTATAGGATTTGTGCTTAATTTAGTATTTCTGATTAATTATAGTTTTTCTACTAAATCATAGTACAGTATTTCTGCTTTTTATGGGATTTGTGCTAAAACAAAGTATTTCTACTAAATGTAGTATTTGTGCTTAATCATACCATTTCTGCTTTTTATAGGATTTGTGCTTAATATAGTATTTCTGCTAAATTATAGTATTTCTGCCAAATTATAATATTTGTGCTAAAACATAGTCTCAATTTAAAATTACAATATTCATAGTTCATCACAGTGTCTCTGGTAAATCACAATATTTCTGCTCTGTTGTACTATTTTTCTAAATCATAGTGTTTCTGTAATGTTTAAGTATTTTTGGCTAAATATATTCTTTCTGTTATCTTATACTATTTCTCCTAAATTCTTGTATTTTTGAGAAGTTATCATGTTTCTGGTAAGTTACAATATTTCTGCTAAATTCTGCTATGCTATTGTATTTCTGCCAAGTATTATGTTTCCTCTAAGATATTGCAGTTCTGCTAAGTTATTCCATTTTAGCAAACTTCTTTTGCTTCTGCAAAGTTTTTACAATTTCTGCAACTTTTCAGCTTTTTCAGCTACTTTTTGCATACAGCTTCAGCTTTAAGCATCCACACTGCATTTTCGCAGGAAATGCAAATTTTTCTAGTTGTGTGGATGCTTTAAGCATCCACACTATTGAGTTCCTGTTTCTCTTTATTCTTTATTATTATTATTCCGGGTGTTTCCGTACACTTTTCGCCGTTAAACTACTTCCACAATTTTCAGCCGATTTTCACCGTTCAAATTTTAAACTATTCAGCTATTTTTGCTAATTCCTGCTATGATTTTTGCTATTTTTAACTATTATACTTTTTAAAATATTCCACTTTTTTCCTTTAATTTGTCCCATTGAAATGAATGGGAAACTTCAGCAATTCTGCTAAAATTTGCTTGTTTTTGAAACTTAACTACTTCCTCATATTTTCACCTAGAACAACCATTCAAACTTTAAAATGTTCACAAATTATTGGGCTATTCAGGTATGATTCAGCTTTTTCAAATCTTTTACTGTTTTACTTTTATGCCTCTTAAAGTTTTGAGTTGCAAAATTGTGATTTTTCACAAAATACATGTGTTGTTATGGTTGCTATGCTCTTGGCTTCCAGTGTGCCACTGAAGGTTTTGCAATTTTCACTTCATGTCCGAACAACTTCCTGCTACTTGCTCAATTTTCACTCAACTTCCACAAATTATACATCAAAACGTAGGTATTTTTGCTGGCTTTCAGAAAATGTCACCATCATTGTTGTGGGATTTATAGAATTTTTGCAAATCTCCTCAGACTAACACAAGGTCAGAAAACTCTCCATATAAAGTGAATGGAGAGCTTGTTCAAAATCACCGCTGGATTTCTGTAATGAGAGGCATATTCGAATCGTCATATCTCCTTAACGAAGCAAAGTTAAGACATGAGGCTTGTCCCCGAATATCTTCAGACACCCCTGACGCTCACAATTCAAGAATTTCTTTCTCACCTATTACCGTTCTGAAATGAGTTGGACTTGTTTGAGGGTAGGAAATTCGTCCTTCGCTCAGATTTCTTCAGATTTCAAACTGTGGAAATGAACCACTTTTTTCTCTCGTCATAACTTTTTGTTGGATTTCCACAGAGACCTGAAAATTTCCATGATTGTTCACCAAAGCCTGCTGTCTCTTACGGTGAAAGAATGATATCGATACTCCAAATAGATTTCGAGTTAGAAAGCGTTGTTTGAGGGCAAGTCAAGGCAGTTTTTGCTTCGCTCTACTCAGTTATGGTGCATTACAAGTCAAATATCTTTAATAACTCATATTTTAATGATAAATTGTAAACACTGGAAGATTCCCCCATCTCTTCTGAACAAAACGGTGTAAGAATGACCGCTCTAGCCCCTACGGTTAGGAAATTATGGTCATTTGTTTGAGGGGAGTCCTCACTATGAGAAATAGGCTGCAATAATCCTGTGCCTCTCTGTGCTGCGTGTGTAAAAAGAGGCACATGTTTTGGCGGGAAAAAGTACACAGGCTCTCTGATTGGTGGATTCAAATTCAGCAGCTCCCAGGCTGACCTAGAAACTTACTTCTCTCTCCCTGTGCATTTTTTTGCTGATTTTTTCATTTAACAAGTATATTTGAGGGACCCTCAGCATGTTCAGCATTTTTTCAGCTGTCCATTTTGCTTTTCCAATTTTTCTGTTTAACTTATTACTATTGTGCTAAATAATACTATTTCTGCTATTTTATAAGATTTGTGCCTAATATAGTATTTCTGCTAAATTACAATATTTCTGCTTTTTATACTATTTGTGCTAAAACATAGTATTTCTACTAAATGTAGTATTTATGCTTAATCATACTATTTCTGCTTTTTATGGGATTTGTGCCTAATATAGTATTTCTGCTTTTTATAGGATTTTTGCTCAAACATAGTATTTCTACTAAATGTAGTGTTTATGCTTAATCATCCTATTTCTGCTTTTTATAGGATTTGTGCTTAATATAGTATTTCTGCTAAATTATAGTATTTCTGCTTTTTATAGTATTTGTGCTAAAACATAGTATTTCTACTAAATGTAGTATTTATGCTTAATCATAGTTTTTCTATATATTTCTGCCAGGTCCCCAGGCAGCCAATCCTCTGTGAGGACTGAGAAATTCAAATTTTCAAATCAGGGCCTGCACGGCTTCCCAGCCAATCATATATGTGTCCTGAGGCATTCAAATTTGCATATTGGGGCCTTCATGGCTTCTAAGCCAGCCAATCATATCTGAGTGCTGAGGAATTCAAATCCACAAATCAGGGCCTGCACGGCTTCCCAGCCAGCCAATCATATATGTGGTCTCAGGCATTCATATTTGCATATTGGGGAATTCGTTGCTTCTAAGTCAACAAGTCATCCATGTCATATATCTCTAAAAATTCACATTTTAATGATAAATTGTTAACACTGGAAGATTCCCCCATCTCTTCTGAACAAAACAGTGTAAGAATGACCGCTCTAGCCCCTACGGTTAGGAAATTATGGTCATTTGTTTGAGGGGAGTCCTCACTATGAGAAATAGGCTGCAATAATCCTGTGCCTCTCTGTGCTGCTGCGTGTGTAAAAAGATGCACCTGTTTTGGCGGGAAAACGTAAACAGCCACTCTGATTGGTGGATTTAAATTCGGCAGCTCTCTCCCTCTGTGTGTGTGTGTGTGTGTGTGTGTGTGTGTGTGTGTGTGTGTGTGTGTGTGTGTGTGTGTGTGTTTAGTGGGAGAGAGAGGACCCTGCCCTTATTTGGCAGCATGTCATTGTAGGATTTAAATTGAATATAGTTAGACTGGTTGACTGGATTAGAGCCTGTGTTTGTGTGTCCCTCTGTGCATTTGTGTTTCAATAAGTTATTACTATTCTGCTAAATCATAGTATTTCTGGTACTTTTCGGTACTTGTGCTAAATACAGTATTTCTGCAAAATCATACTATTTCTGCTTTTCATAGGATTTATGCCTAATATAGTATTTCTGCTAAATTATAGTATTTCTGCTTTTTATAGGATTTGTGCCTAACATAGTATTTCTGCTAAATTATAGTATTTCTGCTTTTTATAGGATTTGTGCTTAACATAGTATTTCTGCTAAATTATAGTATTTCTGCTTTTTATACTATTTGTTCTAAATTATAGTATTTCTGCTTTTTATAGGATTTGTGCTTAATATAGTATTTCTACTAAATTATAGTTTTTCTTCTTTTTATAATATTTGTGCTAAAACATAGTATTTCTACTAAATGTAGTATTTATGCTTAATAATAGTATTTCTATATATTTCTGCCAGGTCCCCAGGCAGCCAATCCTCTGTGAGGACTGAGACATTCAAATTTTCAAATCAGGGCCTGCACAGTTTCCCAGCCAATCAAATAAGTGTCCTGAGGCATTCAAATTTGCATATTGGGGCCTTCGTGGCTTCTAAGCCAGCCAATCATATCTGAGGGCTGAGGAATTCAAATCCACAAATCAGGGCCTGCACGGCTTCCCAGCCAGCCAATCACATATGTGGTCTCAGGCATTCAAATTTGCATATTGGGGAATTCGTGGCTTCTAAGTCAACAAGTCATCCATGTCATATATCTCTAAAAATTCATATTTTAATATTAAATTGTCAACACTTGAAGATTCCCCCATCTCTTCTGAACAAAACGGTGTAAGAATGACCGTTCTAGCCCCTACGGTTAGGAAATTACGGTCATTTGTTTGAGGGGAGTCGTCACTATGAGAAATAGACTGCAAAAATCCTGTGTCTCTCTGTGCTGCTGCGTGTGTAAACAGATGCACCTGTTTTGGTGGGGAAAAGTGCACAGCCTCTCTGATTGGTGGATTCAAATTCACCAGCTCCCAGGCTGACCTAGAAACTTACTTCTCTCTCCCTGTGTGTGTGTGTGTGTGTGTGTGTGACAGAGAGAGAGAGAGAGAGAGAGAGAGAGAAAGGCTTTTAATGGGATGATCTCATTCTAAGATTTAAATTCAATATATTTAGACTGGTTGACTGAATTGGATCTTGTGTGTGGGTCTCTCTGTGCATGTGTGTTTCCTCATGTGTACATATTTGTGATTGTGTGGCTGTAATAAATTTTTTTGCAGATTTTTGTCATTTAACAAGTATATTTGAGGGACCCTCAGCATGTTCAGCATTTTTTCAGCTGTCCATTTTGCTTTTCCAATTTTTCTGTTTAACTTATTACTATTGTGCTAAATCATACTATTTCTGCTATTTTATAAGATTTGTGCTTAATATACTATTTCTGCTTTTATAGGATTTGTGCTTAATATAGTATTTCTGCTAAATGTAGTATTTATGCTTAATCATACTATTTCTGCTTTTTATAGTATTTGTGCTTAATATAGTATTTCTGCTAAATTTAGTATTTCTGATTAATTATAGTTTTGCTACTAAATCATAGTACAGTATTTCTGCTTTTTATGGGATTTGTGCTAAAACAAAGTATTTCTACTAAATGTAGTATTTGTGCTTAATCATACCATTTCTGCTTTTTATAGGATTTGTGCTTAATATAGTATTTCTGCTAAATTATAGTATTTCTGCCAAATTATAATATTTGTGCTAAAACATAGTCTCAATTTAAAATTACAATATTCATAGTTCATCACAGTG